>NC_047524.1:35143434-35369268 GCF_902827115.2 Pseudochaenichthys georgianus | reverse complement strand
GTTACAATAATCCAGCCTTGAAGTAACAAATGCATGGACTAGTTTCTCTGCATCGTTTTGAGGCAAGATATGCTTGATTTTTGCAATGTTACGTAGATGGAAGTAGGCGGTCCTTGAAATTGATTTTATGTGGGCGTTAAAGGATAAATCCTGATCAAATATAACACCAAGATTCCTTACAGTCTCACTGGAGGCCAAATGAATGCATCCATAGTTAGTATCTTTAGATAATTTGTTTCGTAGATTCTTCGGGCCAAGTACAATAACTTCAGTTTTGGTCGTGTTTAACATCAAAAAGTTTAAGGTCATCCACATTTTTAAGTCCTTGAGGCAGTCTTGAATTTTATTTAGATGATTAATTTCATCAGGCTTGATTGATAAATATAGTTGAGTATCATCCGCATAACAATGAATGTTTACAGAATGATTCCTTATAATATTGCGGAAACATATATAATGTGAACAAAATAGGTCCGAGCACTGAGCCCGTGTGGCACTCCATGGCTAACTTTGGTAAAAAGCTATCTATCTGAAGGTGGGGGTCTGTAAAGGGGGGGATGCGGGAGAGATTGGAGTCCCCGACAATAAGGGTCCTCTTCAGCAACTCCAACGACCATACCTGTAGTTTCTTAAAAGTTCTGGAATGTGTGTACGGTTCTGGGCGTGTGGGGGAGCCAAGTGCCGCTGCAGAGACCCCTGTGGAATGGGAGGTGGATGTCTCAGATGTTACGCTTGAAGTCAAACTGACTCTCAGTGGGCCTTTCATCATCACTGATGTTATGTTTTCATCCACTTCAGGGCTCAGTATGCTTTCCAGGGGCTCCACAGCAAACAGCTCTGGCTCCCTCTGCTGGTTGTTGTGTAGAACTGGAGGTGAAAAAGAGGCAGATAGTGTTATGCAGGGGAGAGCGCATTACTGTGTATCTGTATGGAGGGTGGAGAGGGAGGTGAGAAATGGACATGAGATGGGAGGGGGAGGTAGGTGTCTGTATTAACGGGGTATCAACTCTCTGTGGGGAGGGTGGCAAACGGAGGAAGGGGAGGAAGGAGAGACGGAGGGCCAGGTCCAGACCCAGTCCCATCGGCCCCCAGACGGTCGAGCATGGTCCGAGGGAGCGGATGGACCTCAACCCGCAACCGGCCCCCAAGAGTGCGCTGAGCGCGAAAACCAGTCAGTAATCTGGTGTGAGGGGTAGGGTTAGGGTTAGGGTAATGTTGTGAATCGAGTTGGCCTGTGTTCGTCGTCCATACCATACGCCTGCCCATACCATACGCCTGCCCATACCATAACACGGGCACCGTGTTGGCTACCCTGCTCTAAGACAATTTAAAACAGTTTTTATTTGTTGCAATGATCTGTGTTTATTTCATTTTACACGGGTTTGACCAATTATTTGTTTTTGTTTGTAAATCCTAAGATTCTATTGTCACTTTAAAATGTCTATAACGCTGGCGTTGACATTGATAACAGAGCACTAGCTCTATATAGCTTTATTCGCTTGAAATGGTGGTACTTTTAAAGCTCAATATACCAATTTTTTACTGATTGATTTTGTATTGCCTTCATTGGAAACTATAAACAATACATTTGATAACAAATCAAGTGAAATGTATAATAATAATAATACATTTTATTTGTAGGGCGCCTTTCATGAACACCCAGGACACCGTACATTTAAAAAAAAATCAAAAATAAAAACTAAATAAAAAATAAATAAATAAAAGCTACACTACAGTGAGTAAGCAGATTTGAACAGGTGGGTTTTAATTGGGATTTGAATAAGGTGATTGTGTCTGACTGTCGGATGTGCGGGGGGGAGGGAGTTCCAGAGTCTGGGAGCAGTGCAGCTAAAAGCCCGAGCACCCATGGTGACGAGGCGTGGGGTGAGGACGGTCAGCAGACCAGCAGAGGAGGAGCGGAGGGAGCGAGAGGGGGTGTACTCCTGAAGAAGGTCAGCCAGATAGGGGGGGGGCAGGTTATGTAGGGCTTTGTAAGTGAGCAGTAGGTTTTTGAAGTTGATACGGGGATTGAACAGGGAGCCAGTGGAGTTGGATGAGGATGGGGGTGATGTGTTACGGAGGCCTTGGTGCCGGTGATGATCCGGGCTGCGGAGTTCTGTATGATTTGTAGTTATTGATGAGCTTGGTGGGTATGCCTGAGAGGATGGCGTTACAGTAGTCGATGCGGGACGTGACAAATGCATTGACCAGGACTTCAGTGTAGACCTCACTCTGGTACTAAAGACATATTGAAATTGGATAAACTTACATAATACATTGGAATAATATAAGCATGAAGAAATCAAATGGATTTGATGTTAAAATCTAGTATCCAGAACCTGATAAAGTTACTTAACATTACACAATATGAAGTGTTGAATCAACATGATTATTTTACACCAGGGGTCTGCAACACGTCGATCGCGAGCTACCGACAGCTCGCAAGCCCTCAATAAGTATCACGTTCTTGCTTGATTGGCGGGACCAAGCGTTGCAGTCGGGAAGAAAAGCAATGTTAAAATAAACAGTTAAAAGGGGAGTGATTAGTAAAATATGTATAAATAAAAAGAAATAATGCTAACTAGGTAACATAAGATAAGAATACACAAGTTTAAATGATTTGTTGTTGTGATCATATTCTAAAGATGTTTGGATTATTGAGTATATAGTTATATATATAAAGTATAAGTATACAGCTCCCTTTCATATGAGTTTTGAGAGCTGTATCATAAATTCATTTGTGCTCCAAAGTGCACCAGATTGATGCATTAACTTCAACATTTAAAAATTGCCCATTGCCCCCGGACCCCCTAGAGCAGGGGTATTCACTACAATTCACGAGGTCCAGATAATCGCCCATGTAAAGGTCCGAAAACATCAAAATGTCTAATTGCTTTATGAATTAGTGTGATATATTGAAGTAGCCTGTAGCTTCTCAACGTCTGCATGTAATCACCAACTGACCTGCCAATTCAAATAAAGAAAGTACAATTCAAAAACAACAATATTTATTGTCAATTAACATTGAACGATACAGATATACAGTAAAATACTGTGGATATGTGTAATGTTCCTCTCGGGCTGTATTTAAAAATAAAATAGAGAAAATAAATAATTAGCTTTTGAAAATATGTGCATCCTAAAATGCTAATTTTTAGATAAATAAATAATAAAGTGTAGCAGCAGCTTTGTGTTTCCCTTTTTCTTTGTTAACCGTTTCACATCATGACTTATAGATGTAAGCCGGTTATAGAACAATATCAGTCTTACACATCATAACAATTGAACAGTTTTTAAAGTTTCTCTTTCTTTCCCTCTTATATTGCAGTCCCTCACTCACTTTTTTTTATTCAGTGCGAGAATTGAGCTTGAGCTTGTCTTGCCAGGAGTTTAAATCTGGGCTGAAATGGTGTCAGGGCCATTCTCATATACACATGCAGGTACTAAAGTAACGTATTTCTGGTATATTAATTTTATTATGTCACCTGATATATAAGAAGTGTGGTTGAATTATGTTATCAACTAATATGTGGTTTTTATATATTCTTGTGTGTACTTAATTACTTTGTATTAAAATAGTAGCAGTCTGTATAACAAGAAGCTGGAAATATGAGAAGTGAAAACATTTGTATTGAGAGTAGTGGAGATGAGTTATCCTTATTTGGACATCGCATGGTAAACATCTGGAAGGCCTCATTTATAACGCCGTGCGTAGGATTCACGTGGGAAGGTTGCTTACGTAGTAGAAATCTAAAAAATAGGTACAGAAATGTTCCGTCATTTTCCGATTCACCAAACATTGCGTACCGGCAAGGAAAGTGCGTACAGCACTTCCTACGCCGGTTTCCCTTTATAAATCATAATCGACTCGAAATGCGGTGCAGCTTTTGCGGGCTTCACGTAACGCCCATATTTGCCTATAAATAGTCAAAGAAACGCCCATTCATTCATTCATTTTGACTGACTTTATGAAGAAGATCGCAGCAAATGACGACGGAATAGCTAAAAAATACATCTCACACCGTGTCAGATTTTGGTTATTTTGGGGAGGTCGAGATAAATCATATTGTTTGGTGGATGCCGTTTGAACCGTTTGAGTAGCAGCATGGAGGTCGGATCGTCACCAAAATAAATAAATAAGTGGTCCGAAAAAGGTTCATGACAAAAAAAATACACATAGCAAGCTTCCTCGGGCAGTGTGTTTGTACCGGGGACAGGAGACACCCCCTTGATGAGAGACTGTAAGAAATGATCGGGGAATCCCTCCGGAGTGGAGTCATGACGACTGGATCTGAATTATGTTTTCGTATTTGGTGGTTTGTGTTCCAGCTGTCGATCAGCTGTGCGCAGCGTCTCCACTGCAGCAACTCTATATTTACATTACATTACATTGCATTTAGCTGACGCTTTTATCCAAAGCGACTTACAATAAGTGCGTTCGACCAACAAAATACAAACTTGAAGAAAACAGAATCATATAAGTATGTGGTAAGTTACCGTGACTGAGGTTGCCATATGTAAAGCTAGTCACTGACAACGCCACCTCCTGCTAAGGGGCAGGAGGAACCCGTGGACCCTAAATGTAAGTCGTGGATCGATTTGAAAGCTTCCCTTAATCGGTTCAATTATGACAGAGGCATGAATTCCAAAAATATAACACAGCTTTATTTAAAAGGTGTTTGGAAACCGTTTAAAATATCGATTCATGTAAAGTATAAAAATGGCAAATATAATTCAATACATATATAAGTTACCCTCCTCAGTTGGGCAGGCCCGGTCCACTGGGTTGCAGTGCCTGCTAATCGTGAGGGACACAAACAAGACAAGCCACACACCAAAACAACATAAGCATGCAATACTATTTAAACCACAATCTCTATAAAATAATAACAGTGAGATATTTAGCATACAGAAAAGAAAGTGTCACACCGTGCAGTCCCTACACTGAAGGCAGGCAGCGTTCCACCTGGGCCCAGGCCTACGCCGCAGAGGAGCGCAACCTACGACACAAATAATAAAATGATTATACTGCCATACACTGCACATGAAGAAAATGAACAATAAAATACACAAGAAACATTATAGGACAGTGGCTGGCCTGGTCCTTTTGAAAAGGAAACAACATAACATGTTCGTTGCCAGCCTCATTCACCAACTCAATATAAAATGAAAGAGTTAAAAACAAGGCATACTTCCACAGAGTAGATTTCCAACTCAGCTTAATCCTGCCGGGGGAATGCTCACTTAATATCCCGGGTAGCTGGGCCGGTTGTGTACATTAAGCTCTGTAAAACACATAAATAAGTTAAAAACGTCGGTTTAAAAACGCCATTTAAAAGCAAATGACTCATAACAGACCCGGTCTTGTGCCTGTCGGGAGAGTTTCCCTCCGTCAATGGTAAACTCTCGTCTTGCACTCGCCCTAATAAAACCAAACTAAATGAGCCACTTGCATAAGTTAATTTAAAAGACCATAAAACCACCTTAAAACTGTTATTCCTACCTTTGTGACCAGTGACAAGCAGCCAAGAGAGACTTTTTTTTTTTAACTGACGGCAAACTTTTTATGGCTTCCTGTTTACCTGGTCAGATTCCCACATTCACCCCATCAAAAAGTGTTGTAGCCCCGACGACAAGTTACTCACAACCAGGGTCTAAACAAGTGGGCATTAACCATTTCAGGCACCCAGGGAGCAGCCGCCCTCACCACACCCATTGCGTTGTTGCTAGTCACTGTGGACCTTGGAAGGTTATGTGGGTTTAGGTTTCTTCCAGCAGTAGACCGGGTTGTTCTTCTGGGAGCTGACGCCTCTCTTTGGGATGGTAGTGCCTTCTGCCTACCAGGGAGTATGATTGAATCGCCATTGACTGCACCTGGGGTGCTGGATGTTCTGTTGGGGAAGGGCTGTGGGACATCCTGTGGAGTTGAATCAGGGTTTTGAGGGAGTCTTCTTTTACTTCTCCAACCCAGGATCTCTTCATCTTCACTACTGCCGGAGTCACTGGCAGGGATGTCTTGGTTGCTGGACGACAGACATGGGTTAGGTGTCATTGGTGCAGATGGTAGAATTTCAAGATGCGCTGCCCTCATCTCGGCCCTATGCACCCGCCGAACATCAGCAGTGCCATCAGCTCTGGTAATGGTGTACGGCCCACCAGACTCAGTGGGCACTCTAACCACTGTTACAACCCGGCTCCTGGGCGGCAACATAAAGCGGGGAGGCGAGACGAGGGGTATGATAAATAATGTTAATTTATTCCAAAACAAACAAGTAAACAAACAACAAGAACCGGCAACAGGTCCCTGACGCTGCACAGGACAAGTGCCCAGAGAAGACAGAGCGACGTAACGGCTGGGCTCCTCCTATATCCTCTTCCTTTCCAGGTGTAACTCATCCGGCAGGTGCGCCTCATCAGACAGCTGCAGCTGGAACCTGCAATCACACACAAAACCACACACACAACCAGACGGCACCCCACGTGGTGTGGAGGGGTCGTCACACTCCCCCCCATAAGAAAGGAGTTCCCCTAAGAACACCGTTAAGTACCCGAATAGCTAGGAGCTCTTCTCCGATATTCCGGCGTGGACAGAAAACGACTCTGACCAGTCCCCTGACCCTGCACCGGGAAGAACCCGGAATGTCCCTCCAGAACCCACAACCTAGACCCTGGCAACAAACCCAAGACCTGACCCCGAGGACGCTGCCGAACTGCCCCACCCGTCCGACATGCGTGACATGACCCAACATGCAGAGACACATCTCTCCTCAACCCAGGCCAAAAGACATACCGCAACAGGTAACCACATGTTTTACGGACACCCAGATGTCCCGACTGCCCATGCGCTTTTCTGAGGACCTCCTCACGAAATCTGACAGGAACCACAATCTGATATACTGGCCCATCAATGAAGCCTTGCCCACGTGACCACCACTTTCTGACCAGCAATCCCCGTTGCAGCTGACAAGCCCTGGTGACACCATTTCCATCCCCGGTGGAGAGAACCGCCTCAAAAAACGGACTGAGGGAGACATCCGCTTTCTGCTCCCTCACCAACTCACTGCGGGATACCGACAACAACCAGTCAGGAATAACCACAGAATCTGTCGCACTGACCTCTTCACCCTGCTCAGATCCCTCCTGTGCACGGCTCACAGCCCGGGTCACAGAACAAGCCACCAACACTGCAGGAGAGCACTTGACATTCTCCCTTGCCTTAACAGTCACAGTGGGTGAAGATGACTGCATGGTAGGCGGTGGACCCTCAGCCCACACACGGCTGCCAGCCAGGCCGTTACCCAGGATAACATCCACACCACCAATTGGCATTACAGGACGGACCCCCATGGCGACCTCACCCTGCACCAGACCTGAGTTAAGCACAACAGAATGCAGAGGAACGGGCACAACAGTCATTCCCATACCTCGCATCCGGACAAAATCCCCAGTTCCAGATTCTTCCGAAAACAGTAACACAGAGCTCAGAATGTATGAGTCATACGATGCCGTGTCTCTCAAAATCTTTACCGGCACGCTGATATCACTTCCCACCAATGACACGTATCCGGTTGACACAAATGCCGAAAACACTGGGTCCTTCCACCCGCATGGCTCATTAATCTGCTGACAGGGAGAGATGACAGGTAACGGCACCACAGACACAGCACAAGCAGCAGAGTTAAACTGGCCTACACAGTTCCCCCTGCTAGCCTTAGCTTTTGGACAGTCAGCCTTCCAGTGCCCTCTCTCCCTGCAGAAATGACAGATCTCCGAATCTCCCAGTGGCAGACCTCGCATCTCACGCTCACCCCCGTGCGGATTAGCTTTCTCTTCCCATCTCCCTGCACGATACATACCCCCTCCATCCTGGACCCTGAAGTTGCGACCGCCCCTGTGCGTTCGCACATAGTCATCTGCCAGAGCAGCAGCCTCTGCAGCAGTCTTCACTTTGCGCTCGCTGATGTAAACCGCAATGTGGCTGGGCACAGAATTTTTAAATTGCTCCAACACCATCAACTCACACAATGCGACATACGTATCCACTTTCAAGGAGTTACACCACCTACCGAAAGAGGTAACCAGATCCCTGGCAAACTCAACATGTGTCTGCCTGTCAGACATCTCCCAGGACCTGAACCTCTGTCGATAGGCCTCAGGGACCAACTCGTAAGCCCTCAACACCGCAGTTTTAACCCTCAGATACACTTTGCTGTCCTCCATCGTTAAAGCAGAATAAGCTTCCTGGGCCCTACCTGTTAGCACACACTGCAGCAATAAGGTGCTATTAGCCTCTGACCACTCTCTGCTCTCAGCAACACACTCAAACAAGGAGAAAAACGTATCTGGATCTCGTTCATTAAACTGAGGCACAACCCGCAGATTACCGGAAACGTCAAATGGAGTAGCTCTATCAGGGAAATTAGATGCCTGACTTGCAGCTCCAGCAGGTAAACCCAACCTCCGCTCCTCTAACTCAAGCCTTTTAATTTCTAGCTGCAACATTAACAGTCTCTCTCTTTGTTCAAAAGTCAGGTCTGTATCACGGGAGCCAGACGTACTGACACCGTCTCTGCCAGGATCAACCGTATATTTTCCCCCTTTGAAAACACCTAACTCGAACAGATTTGCTCTAACAATCCCTCTTATGTTTTCCTTCATCCTCTTATCCCCAACATCCAAGCGGAAATGTTCAGCAACACTGATCAGCTGCTCACGTGAGAAACCCTCCAGTAGCTCCTCTGTAGGCGCTCTCACAAAGCCCTCCACACTCTCCATCATGCAAACACGGAGTGCACGTTCACGCTACCACACAACCTACACGCTACCGCGGTCTGTCCCTCTAACTGCCTTCAGAAACTAGCTAAACTCCCCGCTAGTCTTCAGGTGCTAATTATGGCGGGTACTTATGCACTTTTCTACCGTAAGCTCGGCGAGGCGACCAGCAAACCGGCAACTCCACCTGCAGCCTCGGCGTGCTCCCGAGCTAATAGCTCTAACCACTTTCACACCGCACTAACAGCCCCCCCTACGACCTTCAAGGAAGACCGTACTATACCTAACAGGGACAGATACCACGGTAACTAATGATCTGTCTCTACTTGCTGCCATACACTCTCCGTGTACTTGAACTGCCAAACACTCACCCCCGCGACGCTACTCCCAGCCAATCAGCAGCTGTGCGAAATCCGTCCCCACAACGGACATCCAGTTCGCACACGTTTCCCCGGTCCAAAGCAATGAGCCCCCATATGTTACAACCCGGCTCCTGGGCTGCAACATAAAGCGGGGAGGCGAGACGAGGGGTATGATAAATAATGTTCATTTATTCCAAAACAAACAAGTAAACAAACAACAAGAACCGGCAACAGGTCCCTGACGCTGCACAGGACAAGTGCCCAGAGAAGACAGAGCGACGTAACGGCCGGGCTCCTCCTATATCCTCTTCCTTTCCAGATGTAACTCATCCGGCAGGTGCGCCTCATCAGACAGCTGCAGCTGGAACCTGCAATCACACACAAAACCACACACACAACCAGACGGCACCCCACGTGGTGTGGAGGGGTCGTCACACCACCAGATAAAGAACTGGTGACCAGACATCCTGGATCTTACGACAACCTTTACATTGATGATCCTTCAAGTAGACCAGCTGTCCTTCTGTAAAACCTGCATCGCGTGCCTGCTGGTTGTGATGTTGCTGTCGGTAGTCTGTTGTAGGTTCTTTCGTGCCAAGTCTCTTGCTACTTGTAGCCGTTCCCGATGCTGCTGGACCCACTCATCCCAGGAGCTGGTTGTGTCTTCTGGGGTACCTTCTCCCAAGAGAAAATCTGCAGGGACCCGTGGTGGCACACCAAACATTAAGCTATAAGGGATATTCCCAGTCGAGCGATGTGCCGAGGTGTTGTATGCCCACACTAGCTGGGAGATGTACTTTGGCCATACACGCTTCTTCTCCGGGGGAAGAGATCGGAGCAGGTCGTGAAGTGTCCGTTTGAATCTCTCACATTGGCCATTTCCCTGTGGATGGTATGGCGTAGTCCTGGACTTCTCAATCCCATATAACTGGCAAACCTGCCGGATGAGGGCACTCTCAAAGTTTCTCCCCTGATCAGAGTGTATTCTCTTTGGTACCCCGAACCGGTTGAACCAGCTGTCGACTAGGACTTTCGCTACCGTGAGAGCAGTCTGGTCCTTAGTTGGCACCGCCTGCGTGTATTTCGAGAACACGTCGGTCATGACCAGCACATTCTCTTTACCGTCAGTTGCAGGCTCCAACAAGGTGAAATATATGGCCAGTATCTCCATTGGTTGGGTGGCCAACAGAGTACCCTGGTAGGTCTTCACCCCAGGCTGGACAGCTTTCGACAATACACAGCGTTGGCAACTCCGACAGTGGTTCTCTATATCAGCCCCCATTCCAGGCCAGTAACATCGCTGCCTGGCCAGGTCAGTGGTCCGTCTCACCCCCTGGTGTCCATGTTTGTCGTGGAGGTTATTTAAAAGTTCTTCGTGCAGGCACATGGGCAGAAGCAGTTGTGCAAAGACTTCCCCATGAGGGGCTGTGACCTGCCTATAGAGTACACCCTCTTTTTCCAGGATGCGATCCCATTGCTGGACAAGACGCTTGACATCCTTTGAGAGTAGTAACCTCTCTTCCTTATTTGGTGGTTTTCCTCTTTTCCAGAATGAAAGAAAGACTTCAATGGTGAGGTCAGCACCTTGCAGTGTAGCCAGATTGTCTGGTGATCTGCTTGGGAAGACTCCGATTTGCTGCTGTGCCACTACCACCGGTTTCTCGACGTCAGGCGAAATATTTGAGGAGGTGTTGGCATGTTGGTTCGGCTGCTCTTGAGGCACATCCTGGTCACTGTACTGGCGAGAGAGAGAGAGAGAGAGAGAGAGAGTCAGCATTTCCATTGTTTCTTCCAGGTTTGGAATGCACAGTGAAGTCAAAAGCTGCTAATTGAGCTGCCCATCTTTGCTCAGTGGCCCCCAGCTTAATGTTCTGAAAATGGCTTAGGGGATTGTTATCAGTGTACACTGTGCACTTACTGCCCAACAAATATTCCCTGAATTTATCTGATATTGCCCACTTCAGTGCCAGGAACTCTAGTTTCATAGAGCTATAGTTCTCCATGTTGCGCTCTGAACCCCTCAGTGAACGACTTGCATAGGCCACTGGTCTTAATTTTCCCTGGTGGTCTTGTGACAGTACAGCTCCTAGTCCCTGATGACTAGCATCCACCTCAAGGACAAAAGGTTTTGTGAAGTCGGCAAAGGCTAAGATGGGTGTACTAGTAAACATCCTCTTCAATTCACTGAAACTGTGATTGCATTCCTTGTCCACATGGTAGGCAGTACAGCTGCTGGCCTTTTTATGCTTTCTTTGGCTACTTTGATGACATTTGCCACCAGTTGATGTAGGGGCGCAGCCAATTATGCAAACCCCTTTACAAAGCGACGGTAATAGCTGCAGAACCCAAGGAAAGATCTTACTTCAGTCACATCTCGGGGTACCCTCCAGTTCTCCACGGCAGAAATCTTGTCTGGATCAGTTGCCACTCCTTCACTGGACACCCGGTGTCCAAGGTACTGTACCTCTTTCTGAAAGAAGTGGCATTTGCTCATTTTGGCCTTCAGGCCTTTCATTTGGAATCTGCTGAGGACCATCTCCAACCGCTGCAGATGCTGTCCTATGGAGGTAGAGAAAACAATGATATCATCCAGATAGAGAAGGACTGACTGAAGGCTCTGGTCACCAAATATTCTTTCCATAAGTCTCTGAAAAGTCCCAGGAGCATTACACAAGCCAAAAGGCATTATCTCAAACTCAAACAGTCCAAAAGGCGTACAAAAGGCCGTCTTGGCTCTATCCTTCTCAGCGACAGGGACCTGATTGTAGCCGCTTGCCAGATCTAATGTGGAGAACCATTGAGCGCCAGAAAGAGCATCCAGAGTTTCCTCGATGCGGGGTAGTGGGTAGGCATCTTTCCGAGTTTTAGCATTGAGTTGCCGGTAATCCACACACATCCTAATCTCTCCAGTCTTCTTGCGCACCAACACAATGGGGGAAGCATAAGGACTGCTGCTCTCCCGGATGACTTTACTATCAAGCAGCTGCTTAATGTGATCCTTAACTGCCTGCCACTGCGTAGGGAGAATTCGTCTATATCTTTGGCGGACAGGGACCTCATCAAGAAGTGGAATCTCATGTACAATCTCATCAGTACACCCTAGGTCTCCCTCATGTTTAGCGAAGACTTGACTATACTTCCCTATCAGCTCCCTTGCCTGTATGTCTTCCACGGGTGAAAGCCCTGGCCAACGCAAGGCTGAAATAGTTTCAGAAATGGTAACTGGGGCCTCTGCAACAACCTGTGCGCTGACTACCGTCACGACTTCCTCCACTTCACCCTCCACATGTTCCTCCTCAAAACTCAGTTCTGACCCCTCAATCCCCTCAACAAAATGCAATGTACCCAACACCTGTTTAAAGTGGACTGTAGCTCCGGTGGCTCCCACATTAACCACCGGCACAAAAGCAACACCGTTTTCGACTGTCACTAGGGAAGGGGATAAAAGCAGGCCTGGAGCAAGATCTGAGCCCCCAGGCTCTAAAAGCATGGTGGTGGACGAAGCGTATGGAATTTTTGGGCAGGTTACCTGCACAAACTTTACTGATCCAGCTGGTATAAACTCCCCAGTCCTGCTGAGGACACGCACACTACCCCCCGGAACTAGCGGGCAGGCCTCGAGTCTGTAACAGTAGCGGAGAGCTGGCCCCCAGCCTGTCTCTGCCTGGATGGCAGACAAAGAGGCAGACAAAGAGGAAAACAATGCGTCCCCTTGTTGGGCAAATAGCTCTCTGTAGCATTCTGTGATTACATTCATCCCCAAAAGCCCTGGCACATTGTGTTGCTGTAAGGCAGAAGCAGTGTCTTTTAACACCAAGACCCCACGACTTGGAATCTTTTTACCCACCACCTGGATATCCAACTCAAGATATCCAATATAGGGAATCTCTAGGCTGTTGGCAGCCTTCAAAGCTAACCACCCGCATGTTTTAAGTTTAGGGGCATCCCAGTGTTGAAACACCTTTTTAAAGAGTGACTCTGTTATGGTTGTGACCATGGAACCTGTGTCCAGCAAACACTTTACAAACTGGTCCCTAGCCAGAATATCTGGATCCATCAACCTATTTGGATATGCACGTTTGATAGTCTCAATCATTTCCCACAAAGAATGGGAGAATTCCTTTAAAGACTCTCCCTCTCTTTGTTTTCGATCAAAAAACTGTTTTTGCAGGCTTACAAAGGAGGAGGAGGAACCATACAGCTCTTTCAGAATGACTAAAATTGTATCAGGATTTTCCCTCTCCACCAAAGTACGAAATCTGATTTCAGTTTTTGCTTCCCCCTCCAAATGATCATAAAGAAAGAGGGCCTTCTCTCTAGCAGTCATGTGCCTGTCTCTCAAACATGACTGCAACTGTTCTATCCAATCATATATGGACATGTCAAGCTTAGAGCTGGAGCCTGAAAAGTAGGGACATTTTCTCTCTCTTTGTATGTACACAAAACGCTCAACTTGGGGTGTAGACAAGTTGGGTGATGCTACATTACTGCTCGGAGGTAAGCCACCTGTATTTGCACTGGTAGTAGCTGCATCTGAACTGGCACCTCTTTCTTGGAGTAGATGCTCATTAGCCACACGCAGTCTCTGTACCTCTTCACGCAGAGCAAACAGTTCCTCCACCTCTTGATCATCACTCATTTTTGTAGATTGGTTAATAACTTTGCAAAAAAAATGAGAAACAAGTGTTTGAGATATATGCAATACAGTTAAACAGCAATGGGGTCACATTTGTTCGTCCCGTTGTCCAGCGCCAGCCACTGTCGCTATTTCAATAAACAAAACAAACCAAAGAAACCAAAAATACAGGAATTTATGCCTCTTTTAAGTCAATCCTGCCGACATCGCCAAAATGTGGTAACCGTGACTGAGGTTGCTATATGTAAAGCTAGTCACTGACAATGCCACCTCCTGCAGGAGGAACCCGTGGACCCTAAATGTAAGTCGTGGATCGATTTTAAAGCTTCCCTTAATGGGTTCAATTATGACAGAGGCATGAATTCCAAAAACATAACACAGCTTTATTTAACAAGTGTTTGGAAACCGTTTAAAATATCGATTCATGTAAAGTATAAAAATGGCAAATATAATTCAATAAATTACCCTCCTCAGTTGGGCAGGCCCGGTCCGCTGGGTTGCAGTGCCAGCTAATCGTGAGGGACAAAAACAAGAAAAGCCACACACCAAAACAACATAAGCATGCAATATTTAAACCACAATCTCTATAAAATAATAACAGTGAGATATTTAGCATACAGAAAAGAAAGTGTCACACCGTGCAGTCCCTACACTGAAGGCAGGCAGCGTTCCACCCGGGCCCAGGCCTACGCCGCAGAGGAGCGCAACCTACGACACAAATAATAAAATGATTATACTGCCATACACTGCACATGAAGAAAATGAACAAGAAAATACACAAGAAACACTATAGAACAGTGGCTGGCCTGGTCCTTTTGAAAAGGAAACAACATAACATGTTAGTTGCCAGCCTCATTCACCAACTCAATATAAAATGAAAGAGTTAAAAACAAGGCATACTTCCACAGAGTAGATTTCCAACTCAGCTTAATCCGGCCGGGGAAATGGTCACTTAATATCCCGGGTAGCTGGGCCGGTTGTGTACATTAAGCTCTGTAAAACACATAAATAAGTTGCTTAAAACACAATTAAAAAACGTCGGTTTAAAAACGCCATTTAAAAGCAAATGACTCATAACAGACCCGGTCTTGTGCCTGTCGGGAGAGTTTCCCTCCGTCAATGGTAAACTCTCGTCTTGCACTCGCCCTAATAAAACCAAACTAAATGAGCCACTTGCATAAGTTAATTTAAAAGACCATAAAACCACCTTAAAACTGTTATTCCTACCTTTGTGAGAGGGAGAAGACCAGTGACAAGCAGCCAAGAGAGACTTTCTTTTTGAACTGACGGCAACCTTTTTATGGCTTCCTGTTTACCTGGTCACCGACCACTCATTGCTCCAACAGTACTCATTGGTTAGCCTCGGTTAGCCTGCCCTGGAACGATATTTAGTTTTAATTTTGATCCTGGTGGACTGATCATATTGGGCTCTGGGACTGCTTATTTTTTGTCACCTCAGTTCTGACTTGAGAGGGAGTGTTTGGTCTCATAGTGGCGTTTTGGCACTTTGAATGAGCGCCACGGTCTCTGAACAAATGAGACACACTGGCTCTGTGTTCCCAGTGGGCAGGATGAGCATGAATGAGTCCACTCAGGGTTAAAAGCTCTGTTCTTACTGTCCAATTTCCTCTTCTTGGAGAGCGCCATGTGTAATTATTTGTCTCTCCCTGTCTGCCGCTAACACGCCTGTTCACTCTCCTCTCCGCTTCTCTCCCTGTATCGCTAATTCTCTTCACTCACTTTCCTCTCCGCTTCTCTCTGCCGCGTTCTCGTCTCTTCTTCTGTGTTTCTCTCCCTGTATCGCTCACTCGTCTCTTTCGCCCCTGTCGGCGGCGGTTAAAATAGAATCGGCCCGTCAAAATTGAAATCCCCTATTAATGTATTGATTATAGGTCCGGACCGCATTCCGCCTGTTGCCGACCCCTGCCCTAGAGGATGTGAGGTCCACCCAAAAATAAAGCAGGTTAAAATAATTAAATTGAATACTTTTTCTTTTAGTAAACACTGAAAACGGGTCCCACAGACCCAAACAGGTTAAAGGTAAGCATATAGTAATGTTAAAATGTGCTAAATATATACACTGCAAAAAACAAAAAAAAGAGAAGTAAAAGTAGCTCACGACTTGTTTTATTTTTTGAAAGTAGCTCTCATCCTAAAAAAGGTTGGAGACCCCTGTTTTACACATGAATAACATTAATAGAACATCTTGCTTTGACAAGCAAATATTATGTCAGATGGACACAGGGGCGGTTCTGGCCATCTGTGCATTCTGGAGAATCACAGAACGGCCGGTCGCCAGCGGTTGACGGTCACATTGTGATTGTGTGGGACAGATGTACACAATTCAATCTAGTATTCTAATCTAGTTTTTTTCATGCAAGGATCTGTTGTCTGTTGTGAGTACTAAAGACATGCAAAGCTCACATCACACATTATTCATGTTCCTATGTTTCCTTTCACTCCCAGATTACTTGACTTTCTTCTCAAGCTGGTTGATGTTGCTGTTGCTATCATTATCATATTGTTGTCATTGATACTTGTTGTGGTTTGTGGTACTCTGCGCTTGATTATGTATACATTCAAATGTATTAATTTATGTATTTATTATTATGACTTTGTATTACTTTTCTTCCCTAATTGTTATTTACGGTGGCCCTGAAGTGCAAGACACCACAGCATTTCACAAAACACTACAGCATTTCAGAAAACACCACAGCATTTCAGAAAACGCCACAACATTTCACAAAACACTACAGCATTTCAGAAAACACCACAGTATTTCAGAAAACACCACAGCATTTCACAAAACACTACAGCATTTCACAAAACACCACAGCATTTCAGAAAACGCCGCAGCATTTCAGAAAACACCACAGCATTTCAGAAAACGCCGCAGCATTTCAGAAAACACCACAGCATTTCAGAAAACACCACAGCATTTCAGAAAACGCAGCAGCATTTCAGAAAACACCACAGCATTTCAGAAAACACCACAGCATTTCACATTGGACGGAAAGGGTATTCCTTTAGGGCAGGGGTGGGGAACCTCCGGCCCCCGGGCCGTATACGGCCCGCGAGACCATTTGTGTGGCCCTCGAGGTAATTTATAAACACACACAAAAAAGAAAAAAATTTAAAGAAATCTAGACCGCAAAATAAATAAACAAGAGAGTGCCTGTTTTTCCTGGCCAAGGTCAGGGTCCTTGAACACAACACAAGCCTAACCTGTCATCACGTGGTATGTGTCTCGTCTGACAGGGGTGTAGTTCTGACGGGGAGCACCAGAACGCCGCTCCGCTACGGCACTTCCAAAAATTGCAGTACCCATAAGGAGCCATACACATGCCCCAGTTTTTGCGTGGCTGTGTCTTTAGTTGAAAGCCCAGTGGCGATCTGTCATACTGATCATACAGTCAATAACGGTGTTGTTATTAGCATCTGGTTAGCTAGCTATGCTAACGAATATAAGAAGCTTTTTCTACAACCAGTGAGGTAAAGGCACATCTTTATTATAGTTGTAAAAAAATAAGACAGTACAAAAAAGTTGTTATTAATAAACAAGAATACAGTTTGAAAGGAGAGTGATTTGTAAAATATCCATAAAGAAAAAGAAAATCTGCTTACAGTTATGTTTCATATGTGTTGAGAGATGTATCCATAGATCTCCTAATGTTGCTCTCAAAGTGCACCAGATTGATGCATTTAACTTCAACATTTAAAAAAAAATCTTTAGGGGTTAGGTTCCCCCCCCCCACACTTAAATCATGTTCACATGGATAGGAAACTAAATACATTTGCACACATCTTGTGTCCATATCTTTCTGTTTGTGTGGTCATGCCACAACCGTGCATGCTTACGTGAGTAAGATATCTGGATTCAGAGGTTGCTTTTTCTTTGCACAGCATGAAAGAAAGGTGAAATAAGTGGGCTGTGATTTTAGTATTTTTAAGCAGAGGTCAATAATTTGTACGGCCCTCGGAGGATGTTGAAAACATTGAAATGGCCCTTGAGAGGAAAAAGGTTCCCCACCCCTGCTTTAGGGAGAACACTTCTTGTTTATGATTGGACAGAGCCAGCCAGAGAAGCACTGCTGTGATTGGTTGTTTTTGCCGCCAGTCAAGAAATGACGCTTCGTGATTGGTCAACACCCAACAGCGAAATATGTCCCAACCATGGTCCCACAACGTATGGTCCCAACACATCAGCACACACTCAGATCTCACAGCTCCTCATATCTGTTCAGAAACTGGACAAAAGTTAAACATGTACAAACCACAGACTGTCTATTTCATGGCGAATACAGTCGCTGTTTTATTTATGTCTGTATGATGTTGTTGTGAGTGTGGACGGAGCAGCTACAGGTTAGTTTAGCCTGATGAATCCGATTCAGATTTTAAAAGCTTTTCGCCTGCCGTCTTGTCTGCAGACTTGTCAAAGTGTTAATTCATGGTTTTTACTAACTGTTATCAGTATGTAGTTACTTCGGCATCACTTTGAAACGTGTATTACAATTAAATCACGGTCAAATATGTTAATTTTGTTGTAGGATTTACATGGAGATACGCCCCGTCCCCTCTCCAGCGCCTCTTGTTTGAATGACAGCATTGACAGGAGCAAACACAGCTGACAGCCGCGGTGAAACTCGAGCGATTAGAGCGATGCGAATATTGGGTGGTCTACCATAGTATTTACATGGAGATAAGCCCCTTAAAAACCATGAGTTAATAAAGCATTAATTCTGTGTTTACTCCTGTCATTCAAACAAGACGCTGGAGAGGGGGCGGGCCGTATCTCCGGAATCGGATCCATCAGGCTAAACTAACCTGTACTGTAGATGCTCCGTCCACACTCACAACAACGTCATACAGACATAAATAAAGCAGCGACTGTATTCACCATGACATAGACAGTCTGTGGTTTGCACTTGTTTAACTTTTTGGGAAATGCTGCGGCGTTTTGAGAAATGCTGCGGCGTTTTGGGAAATGCTGCGGCGTTTTGGGAAATGCTGCGGCGTTTTGTGAAATGCTGCGGCGTTTTGTGAAATGCTGCGGCGTTTTGTGAAATGCTGTTGTGTTTTGTGAAATGCTGTGGTGTCTTGCACTTCAGGGCCACCGTAGGTATTCTATGTAATGAATCTATCTTTCTTTGGAAAGACAACAAAGAGGAGTGTGGAACACTCTCATCTTTAATAAAACCTCCACTCATATGGTCACATTTGTATTTAATATGTTCTATCATTTATTTTACCTTCCCCTTTTGAAAACGTTTTCCCTTTATATTGCTATTGCTTTTGCTGTTGAAGTTATTTGCCATTATTGGTCAATTATGTTTAATACTATGATTTTATAATAACGAGGAAGCAAAATGACCTCATGGCCTCTTTCCAGCTTGAAAAAGTAACTTTTTACTCTTGGCACAGCTGTAGTGACAATAAGTGTGTGTCACATTTTTATTTAATATGTAAATTAAATAAAGTCC
This sequence comes from Pseudochaenichthys georgianus, assembly GCF_902827115.2. NCBI lineage: Eukaryota > Metazoa > Chordata > Actinopteri > Perciformes > Channichthyidae > Pseudochaenichthys > Pseudochaenichthys georgianus. The sequence goes on along the minus strand of NC_047524.1, from coordinate 35,350,018 downwards.
AGGTAACACATTGGACTTTAGCATGTAAAACAAAGCAGCATGTGTATCGCCCATAGTGGAAACTGCAAATATTGTTTTTTTTCAGAAAGAAAAAGTCCTGGAGTGTTGTTCCTCAGCACGAGCCATGGAAATGCACCAGTATCACAATTAAATCCAACAAGTCCTTCAACTCATACGACCAAATAGGCCGATTGTTCAGGCCCAATTATTACGACCAAATATGTAGTTTGTTCAAGCATTTAATACGTCCTATAATTATGTTTTAAAGTTTTCGCCCTCGAGTGCTCCCGTTGAATGCAAACGTTAGAGATGGTCGTTTATTCACAAATAACCCTCTCTATAAAATCCTAAATTGTAGGATAGTAGCATTAAAACACTTTTTGATTAGATTTCTAGCGAGAAGTGTATATTTTACTTTTAGAAACCACGTCCAGAAGATATGTAGGACCTATAGTTTGATATTACGAAGATGATTTGAGGTCCATGTAAAGTTACGAGTTGAAAAGAGTATTTCCGGTCTCTACATTTTCATAATAAAACCAATGATCAAATGATTTAACAGTGATATCTGCAGTACTCATCAACTAAAAACCATCAGTTTATCCTGGTTAATTATACAACATTTATTGGTTTAAGGCGAGACACGGTTTTTCATGCACTGGTCAATTTTGAGATTGTGTGCTATTTTGATTCCATAACATGTTTTCTTTCAGGCTTTTGGAAGGACAACGTACAAAATACACATGTAAGTGTTTATTTTACTATAGTTTGTCTATTTGCGTCTGTAGATATCTCCTAAATTCACCAAAAGTTAGCATTCTAACGTAACATGACCGCTGTTTGCACCATGTCATTCGAGATATCGTTGGAAAGCTCCGTCTCTCCTGCACAATCTCATCGGATCCAAATATGGTCATTTCCTTTGTATCAGCAACCAATCGTGAAAGTACAAAGGGGTCTTAAAACAAGAAACGAAATCTCATTGGCTGTTGTCAATTTCTGACAACGTGATTCGTTCGGATGCGTCACGTGGTGTGCTATAACACTTCCAGGTTAGCTTTCCGCTAGAAATGTAAATCTCAAAATGGCAAAAGAACGGCGAAAAAAACGTTCACAGAGAAGACGACAACAATTGTCACTTGCACGAAGCAAGGTTATACAAAAAACAGATGACCCCGAACATGAAATACCTTCACGGAGTGCGTCGATGCGCAAGCTATCATCCAAATAACAGGAGGGTTTAGCTAGCGCCTCACAGCAATCTTTAAAGGTCGTTTTCTCAAAATGAGTCTTTCCTCCTATTCTGAATTTGAAATTTCCACTTCAGTAGCACGTACATACACCAAACCTTCTAGTTATAATCCTATCAATATTATGAAGGCTTTTAAAGAAGGGTTTGTTCTTATCATTCATTTTATACCTAAAAACATGGCGGAAATGGATATTTTAGGACTGTTGACTGTTACGGTAGAGCGAAGGAAGCAGGTAGGACCCAAATGCAGATTAAAGTCAAAATAATTCCTTTATTTCAAGGCTATATATATATACAGGCAGAACAGAACACTCACCGAGGACAAGCCAAATCACAAGACAACCCGACAAAGAGAGACAGAAAACACAGAACTTAAATACACCCAGGACTAATCACATAAACACGAGACAGGTGAGGAGGGAGGAGAAAACACATAGGTACCAGGTGAACACAATTGGGTAATCAGAGAGGGAAACCGACAGAAAGCAAACAGGCAGGAAACGGGGGTGAACACTTTACAAAATAAAATAGGAAACCCAAAGATAGAAAAGGACACGAAAAATACTAACACAGACAAATCCTAACAGTACCCCCCCCCTCAAGGGACGGATCCCAGACGTCCCAAAACAAAAATCCAAAAACTCAAGCAGGGTGGGTGGAGGGGGTCCGGAGGAGGGACGCATCACTAAGCCACCAGGGTGGGAGGAGGGGGTCAGGAGGACGGGACTGAACTGACCGCCCAGGGGCAAGGCAGAGGACCAGGAAGGGGTCTCGGGCGGACGGCCCGGGGGTAAGGTAGAAGCCGAGAAGGGGGACTCCGGCGGACGGCCCGGGGGCAAGACAGAGTCCAAGGTGGGGGTTATGGAGGGGCGAAGGCCACCGCGGCCGGGAAAGTCAGGGGGCCGGGCTCGAGGGCGAAGGCCGTGACTCTCAGGGGCCAGGGATCGAGGGTGAAGGCCATGGCTCTCAGAGGGCCGGGCTCGAGGGCGAAGACCGGACAGCTCCGGAGGCCGGGCAGGAACCGGTGTCGACCGGACCGGATCCGGAGGCCGGGCAGGAAAGCGCTGATGGGACAGCTCCGGAGACCGGGCAGGACCCGGTGTCGGCCGGACAGAAACCGGAGCCGGTCGGACAGGCTTCGGCAGGATCCCCCACGGAAGAGGACCAGGACACGGGATTGGCACGACCCCCGGCAGGAGAGCAGTCGGCGGGGCTTCCAACAGCACAGGACAAAGGGTTGGCAGGACCCCCGGCAGGAGAGCAGACGGCGGGACCCCCAACGGGACAGGACAAAGGGTTGGCAGGACCCCCGGCAGGAGAGTAGTCGGCGGGGCCTCCAACGGCACAGGACTAAGAGTTGGCAGGACCCCCGGCAGGAGAGCAGTCGGTGGGGCCTCCAACGGCACAGGACAAAGGGTTGGCAGGACCCCCGGCAGGAGAGTAGTCGGCGGGACCTCCAACGAGACAGGACAAGGAGCTGGCAGGACCCCCGGCAGGAGAGTAGACGGCGGGACCCCCAACGGGACAGGACAAAGGGTTGGCAGGACCCCCGGCAGGAGAGTAGTCGGCGGGGCCTCCAACGGCACAGGACTAAGAGTTGGCAGGACCCCCGGCAGGAGAGCAGTCTGCGGGACCTCCAACGGCACAGGACATGGGGTTGGCAGGACCCCCGGCAGAAGAGTAGTCTGCGGGACCTCCAACAGCACTTCAGTAGGGACTTGAGATGGGACTAGAGAAGGGACTAGGAAAGTGACCTGAGGAGGGACTAGGGAAGGGACTACAGAGGGGACTAGAGGAGGGACCAGAGAAGGAACTAGAGAACGAAACTCGAGAGGAGACTCGAGAGGGGAACTAGAGAGGGGACTCGAGGAGGGACTCGAGGAGGGACTAGAGGAGGGAACTCGAGAGGGGACTAGAGGAGGGACTAGAGGAGGGACTAGAGGAGACTCGAGAGGGGACTCGAGAGGGGAACTAGAGAGGGGACTAAAGGAGGGACTAGAGGAGGGACTCGAGGAGGGAACTCGAGAGTAGACTGGAGAGGGGACTCGAGAAGTGACTAGAGGAGGGACTAGAGATGGGACTAGGGAATTGACTAGAGGTGGGACTAGAGATGGAACTTGAGAGGTGACTCGAGAGGGGACTGGAGAGGGGACTGGAGATGGGACTAGAGAAGGGACTTGGGAAGGGACTTGGGAAGGGACTAGAGGAGAGACTAGAGGAGGGGCTCGGGAAGGGACCAGAGGAGGGACTAGAGAGGGGACTAAAGGGGGGACTGGAGAAGGGACTAGGGAAGTGACTAGAGGAGGGACTTGAGAAAGGAATTGAGTAGGGACTATGGCAGCTGGGACCAGGACTGGGGCTGTAACCATGGTTGCTAAGGCCGGAACCAGGGCCGGAACCATGGCTGTAAAGTCCGGTTCCGGAGCAGGGACCATGGCTGCTGGGACCGGCACTGGAGCCGGAACACGGATCCATGGCTGTGTGGGGTGGTACTGGAGCACGGTACCATGGCTATGTGGGATGGTACTGGGGCACGGAACCATGACTGCTGGGGGCTGAACTGGTTCTGGAACCCTGGCCCTTTGGGCTCGTGCTGCCAACCTGGCCTTGCGACCCCTTCCTTTAGGAGCCGTTTGGAGGCTCCGTGGACCTCCAAAGGCCAGACGAGTACCAGCGAATGGCTCCTGGACAGTAGCAAACACTGGGTGAGAAGCAGGGGCTGACGCCAGACGGACCACACCGATGCGTGTGGTGTCAAAACAGGAGTTGGGAGACCTGGGTCTGTCAGGACTGGGAAAACAAATCGTGAGGTAATCCAAAAGCCTGGCAGGTAAGAATTTCACCAAACTTTGATTCCTCAGTGTAAGGTGGACTGCTTCTGCCAGAGCAGCATCTCGCTGCTGAACCCTGACCGCTCCTATCCATTGATAAGAGCAGGTAGCCAAAGAAAAAGTAAAATCCAATAATTCCTGCTCAAAAGGATCTGCTGGGCCCATATTTGGGGTCGGGTTGTAATGTTACGGTAGAGCGAAGGAAGCAGGTAGGACCCAAATGCAGATTAAAGTCAAAATAATTCCTTTATTTCAAGGCTATATATATATATATATATATATATATACACACAGGCAGAACAGAACACTCACCGAGGACTTTTTTTTATTTTTTTTTTATTAAACACACACATTAATACATGTTTTTAAAACCCCTAATGGTCCACCTCACTGATCCCCAAAAAAGGAAGGACCCCAAGGCTTCCCACCGTTTTATATACACACTTATCATTCTCTTTCATACTTTCTCACATTATATAATTCTCAAAGCTTTTCACATTATTTTTTCCCACTTTACACACTCTCCACCTTCAAATCAACACAGAATCTCATCAAACAATCAAATTACATAATTCATTCTTCATTAATTTCCAATTTATGTGCACACACCATTACTTTCCCAAATCTTCTTATCACACACCTTCCCCCCACAAATATTTATCCACATAATCCCATCCCCACCGCCCTTTCTCTAAGTATGTAATTAAACTTTATGTGTCAGCATTTCTCTGTCTAGTTACATCCTGACCAGCGCTCTTATCAGAAACAATAATTTAGCAGAGTTTGCAGGTATTTCAATGGAAAAAAGTTACTCTTTATACAACTAATTTCCCGAACAGTGTCCTTCACTCATTTATAAACAAGAGAGGGTGTTTTTCATTCACAAGATGGAGGAACACTGGTTCAAAGCAGTGTGCTATGCATTGTTCAAGATAGCTGAGCAATTATCATGCCTATCTCCCTAGAGGCCAAACATCAGGTTACACATCGTCACATGGTTATCATATGCCTGTAACAGCGTGTCATGTTTACCCTCTAGGAGGGCAAACATTCTGTCATATACATTGTCAGATACTTGGACCTTTGGTATCACGCGCATTTCTGTATCCTTGAATGAACACATTCAGTATTTTCCCCTCAGTCCGAGCTCCCCCTCTGTTGTACCCGCTCTCCTTTTCTCCACCTCCCTCTCCTTGTCCGATTTTCATCTAGCAATCAGCCCGGCGTTCTCCGCTGAGGTCGTCTTCTTCTTCGTCTTCTTCTTCTTCTTCTCCTCCTCGCACCTGTTTGTTCTCGTGCCTCGGCCCCTCTGCTCATCATTAGGGCTCCCGAAGACCATGGCGCCCCCAGGGTCCTCCCCCAGCTCTCCCTCCTCCATTCCGGAAGCCTCCGAGATGTCTTCCACCTCCTCAGGACTCCAAAACTTCTTTCCCCCGCCGCTGCTCCCGTCGCCGCCTCTGCTACTTCCATCGGCGCCTCCGCCGCCCTGCCTGGCACTTTTCTTGCTCTTCTCCACGTTTGGTGCCTTCTCTACCATCACCGAAGCCCCCGAGATGTCCTCCACCACTGGACCTTCATCTTCGCTGCTGATCTGCTCATAGGGTCTTTTCTTTGCCCCCTCGCCGCCTTCCCCCACCTCTTCTTCCTCCTCCTCATCTTCTTCCTCCTCATCTTCTTCCTCCTCATCTTCTTCCTCCTCGTCTTCCTCCTTGTCGTCTTCCTGCTCTCTCTCTTTCTCTCTCCTCTCTCTCTCAGCTCCATACCTGCACTCCCTGGCATAGTGCCCCTGCTCATAACACCTGTGGCACTTAAAGTCTGGGCATTCTCTGAAGATGTGACCCGGCTTTATGCATAACCTGCACACTGGAACCTGGCCATTGTGCAGGACCCGAAAGTACTCCGCCCCCTTCACCGTGTCGAACTTCGTGGAATACGACAGGGAGCGGACCTCATTGTTGAACCTCACTCTCAGGAACCTCGTGCCGTCTGCAATGTCCGAGTCTGGCCACACTTTTTTTTTAATGTCCGAGATGGGCTTAACTCCTCGAGCCTATTTAGTATTGTTTTATCCTGCAAATAAACAGGCAGATGCAGGAACGAGACGGTCACATCGGTGCTCATAATGTTTTTTGCATGCACCGCGGCCCCGTTTACTCTCAACCCCTCCATTAGTTTCATTTTCCCCAGGACGGTCCTCATCGTCACTTCATACTGTTCTCCCGTCACTCTGCATCCATCCACTGTCCCACACTGTTTCTGTATTCCTTTGAGCAGGTCCATCATAGACAGTGCACCTTCCACAACTACTTCCACACTGTACCTCGTCCTCTCCTTCTTCCCCTCTTTTCCTTCCTCTCCTGCTTTCTTGCTTTGATCTTGCTCTTCTTCTTTGTCTTTGTCCTTCCTTTCATCCGCCTTGTCACTTGCCCTTCCGCCTTCCATGTTCGGCACCTCCGCAGTCCTTTCCACTCCAGCCGCTGTTGCCATCAAAACACTCGCCGCACCAGATCCCAGCACCGGTGGGGGGGAGCCCGACCGGCACGGCCGTTAGGGGAGGCCGTGCTTCGGGCCGTACCCAGTTCTTTTGCCTTCGGTTGAAGCCCCTCCGCTGACTGAAGCCAATCGTTCTCACTCACTCACTCTTCCTGTTAAAGTTGCACTGAACCGTATGGAGATAAATGTGCGCGTGCAGCCTGCTGCGAGGACAAGCCAAATCACAAGACAACCCGACAAAGAGAGACAGAAAACACAGAACTTAAATACACCCAGGACTAATCACATAAACACGAGACAGGTGAGGAGGGAGGAGAAAACACATAGGTACCAGGTGAACACAATTGGGTAATCAGAGAGGGAAACCGACAGAAAGCAAACAGGCAGGAAACGGGGGTGAACACTTTACAAATAGGAAACCCAAAGATAGAAAAGGACACGAAAAATACTAACACAGACAAATCCTAACAGTTGACAGTATTTTCTGATTTATGGAGTGATAAAAAGAGATATCCAAAATCTCTTCTGTAAAAGCCTTAGATACTAATATGACAACAAAATGAAACAATAATTGTGAGCCTGGCTTTATCCAAAGTTCAGATTTCGGTTCCTGAAATGTGTTAACATATGCGCATATTTCATGAGATAATCGGAAAAACATTTTTTAAAAATAAAATAATACTTTATTGCGAGTGTTCTTGCTTTTCTCTTTGGAGGTCATCACATAACAGCATTGTAATACACGGTTTGGCTGCATTAAATATCTGCCGTATATATTTATTTATAGAGCCCTGATCAGAAGACCTTTTGACAAAATGCCGCCAAAACTGAATATGTGACGTGGATCATAAATATATTAGCAATTACTGTAAACAACATCTTCCATTTCTTTTCACACAATACGTCTCCTTACAGTATCAACACTAATTCGGCTGACTTTTATATTTAATCCAATTGGTATATAGGTTATATTTACACCATATTGGTGCACAGCTGATAGAAAGGGAATTTTGTGTAGTTTTTAAAGATATTTATATATTTATTACCTTTCCAACTGCTCATGGTGTTGACTGTTACAGGTCTATACAGGTTCATGGTACGATGCATAAGCTTCAAATCGAGAGACTGAAACTGTATTTTCCTTTACCGTTCTGTTTTAATTTCACAATAAAGTTAATAATCATATTATGTTAATTATTATGGTTAAAGCACGTTATTGAATTCTGTTGTTGAATACGTTTTATTTGATGAAAACATTTAAATATTAAGAGTAGCCTACATACATACAAAATTGAAAATATCAAGAAGATACTGTAGTGATCTCTACAATAAAACAGTTTAGTGCAGGACGTCCAAAGATATTAACAGGAGGATGTGCAAAACAGACAAACTAATAAGGCTTTATTTAAACATTAAAGATTACTTTAATTTAAGGTCTTCTTTTGAATAAGAAAAAAAACGTTGGGGTTATCCACAGATAAATATGAAGTCTGACAAAGTACTTAACGTCCAATATATTGCATAGTTTATTTTGGCACTTGACAATCACCTTCCCTAAATTTGAGTCAGGTGTAACTAAAGTCTGATTTAAGGGTTGTTTATATTTCACATCATTAATCAGAATCTGCAAAGTAACAAAAATAAATGTAGTGAAGTTAAAATACCAGGTTAACCTCTGAATTGTAGTGGAGTAGAACAAAGTAGTATGCTGCTGTAACAAAAACATTTCCCAACTTGGGATCAATAAAGTATATCTTATCTTATCTTATTTTAAGATGATCGATGGCTACTGCCATATTTGCAAAATGTGCCTCTGAACCTTGACAAGTGCATGTTTCAGGCTTATCAATGAACAACACGAGGGGTCACAGACATAAGACCAGCTGTTAAATAAAGCTCTTCTGACCTTAGGTGTCATGTGGGTATATTAATTCACCTATTTATTAATTATATGTTTTAAATGTGATAACACCACTGTGTTTCGTATCCCCTAAACCTCCAGGGTGTACACAGTTTAATACTGGCAACTTCTAATTGTGGGAAATACGAAAATGTCTTATAAAGAGACGTGCCATATAATGTTGCGAAACACACAATAGCCAGCATGTGTAGTTCTGGGGGCTGGACCCGGGGGCTGGACCCGTCCAATTCCAAATTCCAGTTTTGGAAAGTCTGCCGTGGTTCCATTCCATTTCAAAGAGCTGTTGACGCTCAGCATAACCTTGTCACACTGCCACTCCAACATCCAATCACAGGGCTTGATGACTAATCACGGGGTTTGTAAAGCAAGGCGGATGTTGTAGTCCCAAACGATAGCTGGGGATTCTGGGTAGTGTAGTGTCTTCGGAAACTGTAGTGTCTAAACTCCTAAAAAACTATTTGTTTCTCTGAATCGAAGTTAAAAACACAAAAGCAATGTACACAATTTAAACCAATCAATATTGTGTAATTAACAAGAATAAACTGATGTTTTTTAGTGGATGAGTAATGCAGATATTACTGTGTAATCATTTGACAGTGAGGGGAATATATCCGGTTTTATTATGAAAACTTCGAGACCGGAAAAACTGTTTTCACCCACGCTAACTTTACATGGAAGCTGCATACACGTTATCCTGGTGAGACCTCAAATCATCTTCGTAATATCTATCAAACTATAGATCCTACACATCCACTGGACGTGGATTCTAAAAGTACAATATACACTTCTCGCTAGAAATCTAATAAAAAAGCATTTTAATGGCCAAACTATTCTACAATTTAGGATTTTCCAGAGAGGGTAATTTGTGAATAAACGGGAGCATGTTGTTTCTTACACGACCACTAGAGGTGCTACACTTTAAAACGTGGCTATGGGTCTTAATCTAAGCTGCTTAAACAATCAACCTATTTGGTCGTTTTTTGTAGGAGGACAGGCTAATTAAATCATACACACTTGGCGAGCAGGGACCAAATGTTTGCATTAGCGCTGTCGCCTCTTGTGTGCAACTCAAATGATGATGTTCAAAGGAAAAAACATAAAATATCGAATTATTTATATCAAATCGTAAAATAAGGTGTCGGGGGGTCTGTGCTGGCGGCGGATGTAAAAGTTACATTAAACTGGAATTTACATGTTACAATATCACAATATACACAACTTTTTAAATATCTAAACCTTTCCATGACTTTTAAAAGTGCCATTTTCATTTGCCAATTCCTTGCAATCTTGCTCATGGAAACAGAAAAGAAATATGTACTCACTAACTATACAATATCCTGTATGATTATGGACAACATGCTAATCTATCATCAATTATTTTTATAAATATTGGGATTATAATAATTAATTACAATTATTCATTGTTACTATTAAGTGAACAATTGTATTGTTGCACTTTCACATGAAAAAGTATATGTTGCAATATTACTTTACAGCATTTTGTATTGCAAAATAAACAATTTCATATGCACATATCAAGTTAAATGTACAAATCTGGTGAACTTTGAGATCTATACTTTCACCAAGCCAACCAACTGCAGCGGGTCATAGAACCGGGATGCCGACCCACAAAAACTGAAGTATCGAGAAACTGTTATATACACACAACTCTGGCTGTTTGTCAGAGTTTATACTTTGAAACGACCAGCCAGGCCTGTGCTTTTGTCCGTAAAACTCTGGTAGTCTGAAGGGGTGGCTTATTGAGAGGCAGTGAAGAGGGTCCTAATAAAGGATCTGGGTAAAGGTGTGGATGTATTAGTGAAGACTGAAAGGGCTAAAGAACACAGAGGAAAGCACCCTTTTAGCCGATGATGAGTTACGGCAAGCTGTGTCTCTTACTGCTTCTCAGCAGCTACACTTTGGCTCGTAAGTAGAAATTCATTTTAAATCAAAGTAATTGATTACAATCACATTTCTCATTTAAAACAAACTATTTTGAAGTTGAAGGGTAAAAGCCTTTTTCTCAGCACAGGCTTTACTAAAAGATTAACGATGTCTCTGTTCTGTTTAAGTTTCAGAGTAACATATACAGTAAGCCAACATAAACAATACTAGGACCCTTAGTTTGAAAATGGAATTAAATGTCTTCTGTGAAAAAGGACTATATTGGTGTGATAGTTCAAGGGTCCTGCCATTTTACATGTTTTCTCATTATACTATCATCACAATATCATTATGCATACCTATGCTTTAACAATAACAAGTTTGGCAATTTTCAAATACAAATATTCTAGACTCATTTAAATCCATATTCCTTTAATGTTACAATTACCCTTACAATAACCACAAAGATAAGAAAACTCAGTTTGTCACGTATATTCAAATACGTTTTTTTAATAAATCTTTATAATTATCCATTGGCAGTGGGACAACAGGAATAACAGCAGGAACATTTTACTCAAATAGAAAACGAATTATTCTGTTTATCTTTCATACTGTACATATATTACCCGGCTGTCAGCAGTTATTAATTGTCATTTAAAAAATAGATGAATGAATGCTTAGTGTTTAAGTATGTAATAACCTCCTTTCTATTTCGTCCAATTTATTTTCCTTGCCACCATGGGTGATGTTAAAAGAAAATAGTCCAAAATGGACACATTTGTTCACTTCATAAACTCTATATTTATTTATAATTCTAATAAAACCATCTTCATTACTTATTTATATAACCAGTCACTATTTTTGTTTTGTTTTCCAGAGGAAGGCAATGACAACAATGAACAAACTTCAACTTGTCTGTGTAAGTTTCAACAAACTAATTAGTTATATTCACATTAAATGTGCATTTCTCATTATGAAACCATAAAACCCTCTTCTGAAGAGATTGTAATGTTGTTGTTTACATGACTACTTTGATAATTTGATCAAATTGGAAGACATTATGCCAATATTGTAGATTTTAAGGAGATGATAGAGCCCCATATTGATGGAGCCACAACACTCTGTACTTTGTCTCGGGGGATAACATTGTGGGTACCTGGAAAAATGTGTATGTGCATAGGGTAGATAGGGTAAGATAGGAGGTGGGGTGAGTAGATGTTCTTACGAACAGACACATCGACCTGCTAACAGATCGATGGTGGCTGTGCTTAATCTACAAACTCATGACCTGTTTCTGGAGATAGCAGCAGGAAGCTGATGGACTCTTGCTCCTGTGCTTTTAATGATTTGCTACTACTACTACTACTGTTGTAAAAGAGCTTAAAAAGGCAAAAGCAATATTTTTCATTAATGCTATAAGGAAGCTCTATGCCAACACTGCAGTCATATACATGACAAGAACAAGAAGAAGGCTGCAGAAGAACTATCAATGGTCAATATCTCAAACTGGTTAACAAACTCACATTTACACCTCAATGTCAGAAAACCGGCTGTATGTTTTCTTCAATGTGAATGCAAATAGAGGTCCAGACCCCTGAGTTATATTAGTAGGAAAAAGTATATCAGTAGTCAATGAGTTTAAATATTTAGGTATGGTTTTTGATTCACAACTTACATTAAAAGCGCCTGTTCAAAAAAGTTGTGATCCGAATCAAATTTAATCTGGCAAATGTTCGTCACATCAGGTACAGTTTAACTACAGAGGCCTCAAAATTATACTTTAATGCAATGATTGTCTCACACATAAACTACTGTCTCACCAGCTGGACACAGACAAGTACAGTAGGACCAAAATAAAATCTGTGGAAACATTTTCTAAGCAGGGTCTGAAAACATTGGATAACAATTCATATCATTTCATATCATCATTGTAATGTCTTTACTACATTTTTTTTTTTAACTAGGAAATGATAGAATGATAGAATTTGCGACATCTTACTCGTGTATAACATTTTGCTTGGTAATTAATTCAATAAACACAATCAAAATTCATCAACCAGAGCTACTGCGAGTGGGGATTATAAAATACCTCATAGAAAGAGTACCTTTCGGCAGTCAGTCTTTTCCTATCAGGTAGCACATACCTGGCAGTCTGTACCAGGGCCGCCCCTCCCTACACGCAGAACACACGCAGTGCGTAGGGCCGGGGTCTTGCGCAGGGGTCTCAGTTTAATGCGTAAATGCGGCGCAATTATGCGCGCCACAGTTTCCCCGCAGCGAGGCTCCGGCGCTAACAGTTCATGAGCATGCTCTACTACCCTCTACTACTATGTGCTTTAATTTCGGTTGTGTATTAATGGGATTGTATATTAGGGCTTTTAAGTGGGAATATGTGCGTTATATGTGCTGCAATCGTGCTCATGTGCTTTTACCTGTGCTTATATGCTGTCATTGGGCTCATGTGTTATTTCTGTCCTGATGTGCTCTTGAATGTTTTCTTTGAATGCTGTCAACCGCCCAGGGACTGCAGATGAAGATTAGCCTCTATGGATAATCTGCCACACTGACATGATGGACTCAAGTGCTCATGTTGATTAATGTACATTGTCCCTTCATAAATAAATACATTCAGATACACCAATACTAATGATCTCATCTTTAAAGGCAGGGATAAGGCATAAGGCATAAGGGACACATATCCTAAAGGATCAGTAAAACCATGTGATACCATTTTCTACTTGCAGTGGCATCCAGATTCAGGACCTATAAGAAATATGTGTACCAGTACACCACAGAGAGCAGAAATGGTATGGTGGGCACTGCCAACCTGAAGAACGGCCCAAAAGTCTCTTGTCAGGTAAATTCCTGTTTATGTGTCCAACTTTGTTAGGTCATTTTACAACAGAATGTTCTTATCTGAAATCCCTCTCTGTCTTTCCATTGACCCTGTGTCTGCATGTACATATCTTCAGGTAGAGATTGAAGTTCCACAGACATGCAGATTTGTCATGCACACCAGGGACTGTGCTTTAAGTGAGGTGTCAGCCATGGACCCCCAGGGCCAGCCGGTCTACAGCCAGGCCCGTGGCTTTGCAGCCTTCCAGGCCGCCATGGAAAAGTGGGTAAAAAATAGAGTTTCCAGGAACAGATACACATGCGGAGCCCAAGAAGGGACATGGATGGATCTGTTTTTTAAAGCACATTATGCCTACAGTATAAGTAGGTAACAATTAAATCCCCTGCCAAAAGGCACTTCTGTTGGTGCTGCTATTGTACCAGAAGAAAAGGACAAAATACTTACATTAGTTATTCCTCACATTATATTCCACAATAGTTATTAATATATCAGGTATTCTTTCATTTGTAATCTCATGTAATGAGTCCTAACTTTAACATGGAGAAGATGATAATGAACACATTTATGTTCATGTATTGTACATGAAATATGATTGTGTTACAATGCCTCAAAGACGGTTTAATCAAGTTAGGATTTATTTGGTGATCACATACTCAACAAGACTTACATGATTTATGATTGTTATAATGCATGTGTTTCTTTGCTCTTACTCAAAACCCAAATCAAGGCTAGCTTGACATAATTTAGTTTAGCACTAAAATGGTGTCAGGTAGGTGGACAGATGCAAGTATCTTACTAAAGCTGTTGTGAGACTTACCTTTTAAGCATGTACGTCACAGCAATCATAGCATGTGCTTGCCAATCAAATGTGGTTACAGAGCTTTGGTACTTTTAACCACTGTGTTGAATATTTTCAAATGCCCAGCCCTACGACAGTCCATCTTTACGGCACATATGCAGTGAGTTCTTCCAGACTGGAAGACGGTTTTTATTACTCATTCCTTCAAAGCAAGATTAAAATAATACACAGCAACCTAATCAACACCTCCGTCTCGTCCACCTTCCAGGTTCCATCCTTATCTGGAACCTGCCACACTTTTACAGCTTTCACCCAAATTACCTCTCATAGTTGCCCAAGTCACCGGCATGAATACCTCAACCTCCATCCTGGACCCCATGCCCTCCACCCTTGTCAAGGCCTGCCTCCCCCCAACTCACTCCTCTGATCGCCACAGTCATTAACTCCTCTCTGTCCACTGGCCTCGTCAACTCAAAACCATAGACTGTATATATAAATGGACGTAGGGTCCGTGACGTCACCCATAGGATTCTGCAGAATTGCAGAGAAGCCCTTAGTAGGCAGAGTCGGCCACTAACGGCTCGACAGTGACGTCAGAGTTCAACTCCCGCCTCCTCCAAATAAGGGCAAAGAGGCGGAGCCGAGGCGGGACCTGCTGTCACCGAGCTGAAAGTTCCAGAGCTAGCTGAAGCTACCAAGCTAAGCTAACATGCTCCCCATCTGCACACTGCCGTCGCATTTTACGTTTCTAAGGTAAGCGGACATGAAACTATTCAGCAAAACTATAAATAATAATCTAAGTTATTGAGTTTTTAGCATAATATTTCAGAATCTTAAAATCCTTTAACGTTTATATGCAATTGTGCTAAATTCAACACTGGAATCAAGCAAATATTAATATGTTTGCATGACATTAGTTATTTATATTTTGATATCACTTAACTATACGTTTAATACATTTAAGTCAAGCTAAGGTACATGTGATGGTAGCTAGTTAGTGCTCTTACCTGTGAGGCCTCCTCCAAACAGCATAATAACCAGACTGTATCATTAAAACTAAGTAGCAGTTCTAGATCCTTGACTTTAGACAAACAATTAAAAAGACAAAATGTATTTTAAAAACTAATCTTTATTTGAATGTGCCTCTTAACCTGATATATTAGTTATAGAGTAATAGTATTGACAATCTAAAAAAACTGAGCAACTCAACAATCAACTTTATATTTCTTATTGTCTAAAGCATTTATTATTTTCATTTTTCCCCTTTCATATTCAGTGTGGACGGATTGAGACAGCGTGGTGTCCAGAGAGCTGCAGAGACTTCAGGGAGAAACCTCCGTGTGATGGACGTCCTGTCTGTTGGTTTGGAGAGGACTGAGGGTCTTTCCTCAGCGAGGAGGACCAGGCCTGATGGAGGAGCTGATACCATAGCTGATACCAACTGCACAGGCCTAGTCTGTCACTTTATTTGACTAAATGTGTTTACTTATACATTAATTTACACCTTCTGTCCATATGTGATTTTTATTTAAAACATTTTTGATTAACTTTTGGTTCACATTTCAATAAATTGTATTTGTATTTGCACTCCTTTTTTCCATTATTCTTACTGAAATGTTAGATTACACATTCACATCTGACTGAAGATTGGCCCCATTTACTTGTGACGTTGCAAACTCTGCGGTACAAGGCACAAGTGATGTGAAGCTCATAAAGTGAGGCAAATAGAAATAATCATCTGATGGAGTGTGGATGTAGGTGCATTCGATCAGCTGACTGTGTTTTCACAATACAAGTAGTTTCTTAGTGAATGTCCTGTACTGGTCTTACAATCTCATAACATCAGCTTGTAATGTTCCTCTTGGATGTTCTTCTTGACCCTCAGAGAAGGAGAAAATGTCCTGTCTTTCAGGCATGTCCTTTCCTAACAAAAATGAGAGGAAACATAAAACATATTATTGCAGAACAAGTGTGTTATTTATGAAAGCGGTGTGCTTGTGTGTTTAGGGGCTGTAGATATAATTATATTGTAATTGTAATGTTTTTTTTTTATTTCAACAGTGAGCTACAAAGACAATCTTATTATGAATGAACAGTATGAAGTTCATCAACATTGAAATATATGTTATTATCAAAATAATATGTAACTGTTATCAAAATGTAGTGCAACTGTAGAAGCTTGCTCTGTTGTCCCACTGAAAGAATAAATGTTACCACGTTTTTTACAGACAATATTGAGAGATAAATAGTAGCAGTTCTCACTATGTGTTAAATAGCTTTGCCTTCAATACATTAAATTAGAAAGCTGACAAAGTCATATTGCTAAATATCTAAATGTAACATTTTGCATGTAAAAAACCTTAACTGATGTGTAGGTCATCTAGTATTTAGTATTGTTTAATGGAATGTATATCAGTGTATTCAAGTCAATACTTCATTCATTTAAACCAATATCTTTCTTGATTCTTTGTACAGTAAAAAAAAGAGTCTTTGTACCTGTGCTGAAGTTTACTGCTGTGAGGAGTCCAGTTCTGTATCTCACTCTCTGGTCCAGCCTGTCTGCATCACCTGGACACCTTAAACAAACAGATATATATGTAAAGTACCATGTGTACAAACAATATAAGTGATTCTCTTCTGTTGAACATGTTGGATTGTGTATTGTCCGAGTCAGGGTCCTTTTTATTTTGCTGTAACTTTGGAAGTTGTGTTACCAATGCTTACTGTTTATTTGATACCAATTTGGTAATGCAATTAATAAAAACAACAAGGTTTGGGTTAGTTCTTCAGATAACTGTGACATTAACGTGTAAGCTCAATAATGAACTCCAGCTCAACAAACCATATTGTAATATGGTACACTGAACAAAAATATAAATGCAACACTTTTGTTTTTGCTCCCATTTTTCATGAGATGAACTCAAAGATCTAAAACATTTTCTCTATACACAAAATAACCATTTCTCTCAAATATTGTTCACAAATCTGAAAAAATCTGTGATAGTGAGCACTTCTCCTTTGGCGAGATAATCCATCCCACCTCACAGGTGTGGCATATCAAGATGCTGATTAGACAGCATGATTATTGCACAGGTGTGCCTTAGGAACAGGGATGTTTTCAGCCTCCAGGAATTGTGTACAGATCCTTGCAACATGGGGCCGTGCATTATCATGCTGCAACATGAGGTGATGGTCGTGGATGAATCGCACAACAATGGGCCTCAGAATCTCATCACAGTATCTCTGTGCATTCACAATGCCATCAATAAAATGCACCTGTGTTCGTCGTCCATAACATACGCCTGCCCATACCATAACCCCACCACCACCATGGGCCACTCGATTCACAACATGGACATCAGAAAACCGCTCACCCACACGACGCCACACACGCTGTCTGCCATCTGCCCTAAACAGTGAAAACCGGGAATCATCCATGACGAGAACACCTCTCCAACGTGCCAGACGCCATAGAATGTGAGCATTTGCCCACTCAAGTCAGTTACGACAACGAACCGGAGTCAGGTGGAGACCCCGATGAGGACGACGAGCATGCAGATGAGCTTCCCTGAGACGGTTTCTGACAGTTTGTGCAGAAATTCTTTGGTTATGCAAACCGATTGTTGCAGCAGCTGTCCGAGTGGCTGGTCTCAGACGATCTTGGAGGTGAACATGCTGGATTTGGAGGCCCTGGGCTGGTGTGGTTACACGTGGTCTGCGGTTGTGAGGCCGGTTGGATGTACTGCCAAATTCTCTGAAACGCCTTTGGAGACGGCTTATGGTAGATAAATGAACATTCAATTCACGGGCAACAGCTCTGGTGGACATTCCTGCTGTCAGCATGCCAATTGCACGCTCCCTCAAAACTTGCGACATCTGAGGCATTGTGCTGTGTGATAAAACTGAAAATTTTAGAGTGGCCTTTTATTGTGGCCAGCCTAAGGCACACCTGTGCAATAATCATGCTGTCTAATCAGCATCTTGATATGCCACAACTGTGAGGTGGGATGGATTATCTCGGCAAAGGAGAAGTGCTCACTATCACAGATTTTTTCAGATTTGTGAACAATATTTGAGAGAAATGGTTATTTTGTGTATATAGAAAATGTTTTAGATCTTTGAGTTCATCTCATGAAAAAAGGGAGCAAAAACAAAAGTGTTGCATTTATATTTTTGTTCAGTGTAATCATGTTGAAATATGACATTAACAATTGTAATATACACACATCTTATTGTGAGGTTGATTTCACATACACTACTTCGACATTAGCTTACTTGAGCATAGCCAATTGAAATTAACGTTAGCGATGCATACCTACATAATAAAATATCTCTCTAAGTTACAAGGATGACCTTATTTTATCAACCTCAAACAGAAGCCGTTTGTTCTACAGTATTATCCCACTTAACGCTTAGCACTTGTCTATTTCGTTTTAACCTTTATTTATACAGTCTATGATTTTAACTTGGAGGCTACGATTAGTATCGTTAGCACCAATGTAGCTACCACTCGCTTACACGCTAACTCAAGCCTTAACATTCATTACGTAGCCGATTAAAATCATTAACACATAAATAAGTACTCAATTTTCACTTACCGCAAAACCGCATGCATGCACCGTCTGTTTCAACTGCAGAGCGAGTCACAATAGTCCGATATATATAAGCATGAAGAACAAACAAACACGGCCGGGGTCAAGTTGTGTTCCCTGGATTAATTGAGCAGGCAGAGTCCCTGTAGCTTCACGGAGCAGCTAGCAGAGAGACAAGAAGCTAACAGCAGCAGTCACTTGACAGAGCTGTCATAATTTATGCAACAACTTTAAGACCTAATATAAATAAAAGGGTGGTGTTAGGAAACAATTCACTCACAGATCCATAATCATGAAGGTGGAATCCAACTATATTCATATTAATATTTATTGCATCCAGGGGTAGAAACATGTTTTTTTATGCTGTAAAGTTGGGCATTTTAACATGGAGCTCTATGGAAATTGCTCCTTTCTGCAGTCAGTCCCTATCGGCCAATATATGAACTGCAGTGTGTGGCACTTCCGTATTGGCGTCCCGGCTCTTCCCCAGAGTTTGCCGCTTGCTCAAAACCCACCTGGACTGCAATTACCTTCATGAACCTTTTCAATCACAAAAAAACCACTAGTGGCTTAAAGCTCACCTATTATGCTATATTTGAAAAATATATTATAGGGCCATATCTATACAAAACATGTCTCTGAAGTGTTTTGTTCAAAATACCGATCACCCATTGTAGCATGCCTCATACCCCTCGATTTTAGCCCTGTTACTATAGTGCTGATTCTGGGTCTGGCCCTTTAAATGCAACCGAGCTGCTGCTGGCCACACCCATTTAGAGCTGCTGCTGGCCACGCCCCTTTGGAGCGTAAGCATGCAAGCAGTGAGCCCTGTGAAGAGAAGGCTGTCGACCAGCAGAAACTCAGCTGAACGCTGCCGTGATTAAATGCCATATTATGTTCCAAACCACATCAAGCATTATTTCTGAAACAGTATGGAGCTCAAATGCTTTCTCTCTTGTGGGTTTACCACAAGGACAGTACCTTTTATATCCAGCTTCTTTACACATACAGAAGCTGTAATATCACTCTGTAATATTCCAGTACAGAGTGTTAGCGATGCTTGCTAATGTAAAAACAGACCATATTACTTTCAAAACACGTCACACATTGTTTCTGATACAGCACACAGCTTGACATGTTCTTTCTTCAGTGTTTACAGCTTGAACAGTGCCATTATATGTATTATATACAGTGGGGGCTCTAGAACATTTTACATGGGGTGGCAAAGAGGTTATGCCAGGGTGGTATGGGAGGGCAGACAGTACGTGGTATTTTATACTATATATAACCTATGTATTGTTAAATCATGCCCTAACACAAGTGTTCTTAATGCACAAGAGAAACAAGGTGTTCAGACAAACAAACTACTCATGATACCCTAGAACTCTGTTTACTGTAAGTACAGTAAAAGTACTTAGTTATAATTAAGTACACAAATGACATCACCCATCTCTTAAGAGAGCTAAAGGTGAGCTGTGCAGCAACACATTTCAATACATATTTGTCAATACTAAGAGCCGCTAGATTGTGCTGATGTATTGGAATATGTATGCAAGGAGAATAAAAACATACCATGTGGTCCAGCTGGAGTTTCATCTGCCTCCTGATCCCAGCCTCTGTCCCTCTTTCTGACATTTCATCTTTATTCCTCACATAAATGTCTTCTTCTTCTTCACTAATTTCTTCATCTTCTCCTGGCTTTCTCCTGCTCTGACCCTCCTGGTCTCTTCAGTGAACTCTATTTTCCTTTTCCTCTATCTGTTCATCCTGATCACTTCAGATAGGTCTTTCTTTGTTGTTGAATCACTCCAGCTACTCTGGCCTGCAAGAGTCTACTTGTGAAAAGCACTTGTACAAATTATTGGATAACTTTACACGTTATGGCCATGTAGCTAAAACGTAGCATATAATAAATACAAAATCAGAGAGTATTTATCAAACGTTTTGACCCAGTTTGACGGTAAAGGATATATCCTGGTATATTTTATCCGGCCTCATTGCTGTGATGTGTGATAGTAACTTAGGCTACGTGGATTTAATAGTACCGCATTGCGCTGTTTGTGTAGTATTTTGTAACTTAATGCCCCAAACAGCGACCATTTGTTAAATGCTATCGATTCAAACAGTAGCGTTTTATTAACATTTTGCTTCAAGCTCTCGTCTTTGGTAAAAACAAAAACTAGTCGAAGGGGAAATGCTCCCGGGGGAAACTGATCCACATTCAGGTGCTGGCACAGCTCGGTCTCTCTGCAGCTGTGTGAGCCGCTGTCTATGTGAACGCCGCTCCGCAGTTGAATTCATTAATGTAATGTAATGACATTACATTGCATTTAGCTGACGCTTTTATCCAAAGCGACTTACAATAAGTGCATTCAACCAAGAAGATACAACCTTTAAGAAAACAGAATTGTATAAGTACATCAGGTTTCATAGAGCCAAACATTTCAAGTGCTACTCAACTGGCTTTAGATAAGCCAGTCCTTTATTAGTATATAAGTGCTTTGTTAATAGTTCTATCGCTCGAAGTGGAGTCGAAAGAGATGAGTTTTCAGTCTGCGCCGGAAGATGTGTAAGCTTTCTGCTGTCCTGATGTCAATGGGGAGCTCATTCCACCATTTTGGAGCCAGGATAGCAAACCCACGTGTTTTTGCTGATGGGAACTTGGGTCCCCCTCGCAGCGAGGGTGCAGCGAGCTGTTTGGCTGATGCAGAGTGCAGTGCACGTGCTGAGGTGTACCAGCACCCCAGCACGTGAAGGGGGGTGCGAGAGAGAGAGAGAGAGATCGGTGCCAGCAGGGAACATCTTGTTAGCATAAGGAGCTGTTTGTTCCACAACAAGCTGGAGGAGAGTCCTCTCCTCTCAGACTGACAGACTCAGGTGAGCTAAAGCAGGGGTTCCCAACATTTATTCTGCCAAGGACCGGCAGATACATTAAAAAAAGATCGTGGACCGGTTATCAATTTTAAGTGATTTTAATATATACTCACCACCAGCAGGTAGCAACAGAGGCTAATTGTATGTAACAGCCTGAACAAATACTAGAACAATATGCATCCAAAACATAATAACAACGTTTAAAAAAGAACCAGTGTCGTTTTTTGGTTTTTAGGAAAAACGGAAAACCAAAAAATCTACGTTATTCAGTTTTTAAACCAAAAAAAAACAGATAAATCAACGTTTTGGTTTTGTTTGTATGATTTACGGATAATCCAGTGAATGCTGGGAAAACGAGGAGAAGGCGTATTATGAAGGAGATGTCCGGTCGCCAGGGTGTGTGTGTGTGTGTGTGTGTGTGTGTGTGTGTGTGTGTGTGTGTGTGTGTGTGTGTGTGCGCAACCCAGTCTCACGGCATTTCGTGTTCACCAACACGATTTTTAATCTATTGATTCGTGTTCACCATCACGATTTGCCCCTTTTTTTCGTGTTGCACAGCACGATTTTAAAAGCAATGTATTTCTACTGGTAACGTGTTTCGTGCCTGCAGGCTGCAGCACGTCTTTTTCTCCGGTCGGGTCGGGGAAGACCGGAAGCTGTGTGGTTCATAAAAACATGTTCTTACTCAATATCAAGCCACAATTATTGCTTTTATTTTAAATCGTATAATTTCGGACTTTTGTTGTCATCTGTGAGGAAAATAAATGGGGCTCAGAGCCTCAGGATACTGAAATCTGTATTTTAAAATATTTTCTTCCTTCTAATTTGTTATTCTTTTCAAAATAACACACTGTTATTTACTCACCAATAACACACAATTATCCTTGCTTTTATTTATTGGTTTAATTCCATAATCTCGGGCTTTTTTGGTGTCCGTCAGGAACTGAATTTCAAAATAAAAATAACCGGAAACAGACGTAGGCCTATAAGGGACATTTCGAGCATCATTGCGATTGTCAACATTTCTGAGTTTAGGATGGCCGAAGACACTACACTACCCATAATCCCCAGCTATCGTTTAGGACTACAGTTCCCGTAGGGTTACGCAGAGCGTCAAACAGCTGTGTGAAATGGAACGAAACCACGCCAGACTATCCAAAACTGGAATCGAACACCCCTCCAGAACTACACATGCTGGCTTTTGTGTTTCGCAAAATGTTCTATGGGACGTCTCTACTGAACGTTTTCGTTTTCCCCACAATTAGAAGTTGCCATTATTAAACACATTGGTGTTATCAAATGTAAAACATATAATTAATTATGTGTGTACCTCCACCATTAAACTGTCATATTCTGCACATTTCTTATTCTATCTACATACATAAGAATATAATTAATGTGTATAATATCAGTTAAAATAAGTGCTTCAACATAGTTAACATTGCAGGAAAGAAATATATTAGACGTTAATTACTTTGTCCGGCTTAATATTTAATATTTAATGTTTAAATAAAGGTTAATCCGTTTTTCTGTTTTGCACCTCCTCCTATTAATATCTGTGTACATCCTGCACTAAACTGTTTTATTGTAGAGATCACTTATAGTATCTTCTTGATTTTGTATATTCTATATTTCGATATTTATACTTTCCCCCTATGAAAGTATGTACTCTTAATATTTTTTTAATCAAATATAACACATAAAAACAATAATTCAATAACGTGCTTTAACCACTAGGAGGTGCACACAAGGTGCACACAGCCATAATAACTTTGTATTATTAGTGTGTATGTACAACATCTGAAGATGTATAGTTTTATGCATGCTTTCACATCATTTTACAGCATATTGCTATACTATTTCAGACTCAGTATTTACATTCTTACATTCAAAGAAAATCAGTAATATCTTTAAAAACTACAGTCCTTTTATATCAGCTGTGCACCGTTATGGTGTAAATATAACTTATCTATGAATTAGATCAAATGTAAAAGTCAGTCGAATTAGTGTTGATACTGCAAGGAGACGTATTGTGTGAAGAGAAATTGAAGATGTTGTTTAATTGTTGATATATTTATGATCCACGTCAAGTATTCAGTTTTGGCGCCATTTCTTCCAGTTTTTCCAAAGGTCTTCTCATCAGGGCTCTCTAAATAAAGAACTACGGCAGATCTGTAATATGTAATGCAGCTGAACCGTGTATTACAATGCCGTTATGTGATGACTTTCAAAGAGAAAAGCAAGAGCACTCGGAATTAAGTATTATTTTCAGGCCCCGTTCCAGAACAAAATGACTCAGGGTGCATCTGAGATTAGTGAGGGTGCAGTGGTAAAGTGCTATTTTTATAAGTGGTGAGTGGACCTAACACCCTCTAGGGGGGTCCTCACCTCCTCTAGGGGGGTCCTCACCTCCTCGAGGGGGGTCCGGGGGCATGCTCCCCCGGGAAGATTTTTTTAAATGTTGAAGTTAAAAGCATCAATCTGGTGCACTTTGAGAGCAAAATGAAGAGATGGATCTATGTGCTCTTTGCTTGATTCATGCCTTCCCAGTCCCTATTACGTAGCCTATAAGAGCATGGCGCCAGTTGTTGTAGCCAGTTGTGGTGAAGGCATCTGACTTACTTGAACCGAAATGTCTACATGCATAGCAGAAGATGGCATATTTTTTACATGAATATTCCAGCCAATCTCTGTTTTGAAACCATGAGCTGCAAAATGAGCGCCTTACCCCACTGTACAGGCGAGTTGGGTACTTTTTTAAATATACCTGGGCAGGCTCTGTATTGAGGTCCTCTGGCACTTGCCGGCCGCTGTGGGGTGGCGGTGTTTGGGGCAACGTAGACGGCTGCGGCTGCTCCGCCTCCGTGGGCGAGGCGGGCAAAGCCGGCGAGTCGGGCGTTAGTGTCCACGACAGTGGCCGCGGGTAACGTAATGTCCCCATGATCTGAACTGTTATTACCTGCAGTAGATGCAGTGTTACTGCTGGCGATAAGGGCTGGTTGTTTTAACCATTTTCTGATGTCCATCACTGACTGCTGTGTAAGCACCTTGCAAATGACGAACGCGCAGCGGCACAGGTCACGCGCACCTGACATAACAATGTTACTTACCGTTAAAATTGACCAAATAAATGCAGACAATGTAATTTAACCACAATTACAATTTATTTTATTTCAACTAAATTCTTATTCTTCTTCTTCTTATTATTATTATATATGTAATATTTTTCACTTTTCATTTTTTTTTTTTTCACTTTTCTTTTTTTTTTCACTTTTCATTTTTCAAATGAGGGTGCATAACGACTCAACTGAGGGTGCAATGCACCCTTATGCACCCCCGTAGAACCGGGCCTGATTATTTTATACTTTTAAAATGTTTTCCGGATTTCATATAATATAAACACCAAATACCAGCATGCATTGCGGCTAACACATCCAATCAGCGAGCTTAAAACCATAGCTGAGGATCTTGGGTAATCACCTCGAAATGCCTACGTCTGTTTCCGGTTATATTTATTTTGAAATTCAGTTCCTGACGGACGCCAACAAAGCCCGAGATTATGGAATTAAACCAATAAATAAAAGCAAGGATAATTGTGTGTTATTGGTGAGTAAATAACAGTGTGTTATTTTGAAAAGAATAACAAATTAGAAGGAAAAAAAGATTTAAAAAATACAGATTTCAGTATCCTGAGGCTCTGAGCCCCATTTATTTTCCTCACAGACGACAACAAAAGTCCGAAATTATACGATTTAAAATAAAAGCAATAACTGTGGCTTGATATTGAGTAAGAACATGTTTTTATGAACCACACAGCTTCCGGTCTTCCACGACCCGACCGGAGAAAAAGACGTGCTGCAGCCTGCAGGCACGAAACACATTACCAGTAGAAATACATTGCTTTTAAAATCGTTCTGTGCAACACGAAAAAAAAGGGGCAAATCGTGTTGGTGAACACGAATCAATAGATTAAAAATCGTGTTGGTGAACACGAAATGCCGTGAGACTGGGTTGGTGTGTGTGTGTGTGTGTGTGTGTGTGTGTGTGTGTGTGTGTGTGTGTGTGTGTGTGTGTGTGTGTGTGTGTGTGTGTGTGTGTGTGTGTGTGTGTGACTGGCATTTGTTTTCAGAAGATATTATGATAGTGACGTTCGTTCCGGTGCACTCCGATAGCATTTAGCTCTACATCGAGATTAAGATTAAACTAATTTATTTTGAGAACACCCGCATATAGGCTACCTATGGAGTTAGCCAGATGTGTGTAAATTACTGTTCATGGTCATTTGAAAACAAATGCCGGTGTCGGACAGACACAAACACACCGAACACACACAGCTGAGCTGAGCAGAGCACACACACACACACACACACACACACACACACACACACACACACACACACACACACACACACACACACACACACACACACACACACACACACACACACACACACACACACACACACACACACACACACACACACACACACACACACACACACACACACACACACACACACACACACACACACACACACACACACACACGTCATGGGCCTTGGTGACTGGACATCTCTTTCATAAAACTAATAAAAGGGGGAGTAATCGGGCAGTTCGATGTGTGTAGAGATGTGTGTGGTTAACACGTAGCAGCCTGCAGTCACTCTTAAACTGTTCTGATTAAGGTTAACACAGCGAAGGCGGTGCGTAAAAAGGCACAGCTCTTTACCCGCTGGTGCTGCACTTCTCAGAGGTACGTCCCGCTGCCTCCTGATTCTGCAGCCAGTTCATGAACTGAAGGAGGTTTTCCTTCTATAAAACAGCTGCGGGGAAAATATACCATGAGGTCCCGGACATGAATTCATAGATCAAGGCAGACTGGTTTAAATCAAATCAAATCACTCTCCTTTTTTGCCAATCCGGTGCTTAAACAAATAGCTCTACACCCCTGGCCGACATGTCCTTAAAATGAAGTCCGAGTTTGAAATATATCTCAAATAATGAATGCACTGCCATTTCCCCACATAAACATAACAGTCTGCAATTAAATGGTTGTCTCCTGTGCGCTCCTCTTCCTACTTGGCGCACCGGTAACTTTCTCGTGCACACGAGAGGCTGAGACCTGCTGAGCCGCCGAATCCCTCGGAACATCATGAAAGCCATTTTCAACGGTTTTCTAGTGAAAGATTAACTAGGCTACTGGATGAAATAATATCACTGGTATAGGTGCGAAAATTAAACACTTTTTGAAAAAACCGGGGGTTGGGAACCCCTGAGCTAAAGGACTATCTGAGTGTTTAGATAGTTCATTTTAGTCTAAGTTATTGTTGGGTTCAGAATTCCAGAAAAGACAGACAACTTCTAAGTTTAACAATTTATTGTAAAGAGAGCAAAATATATATATTACTTGGCCAAGGACTCATCACGTCTTTGGGAATCACAGCCGCTGCATTTTGGATGAGCTGCAGAGGTCAGATGGCACATAATAATAATAGATTTATTTTGTTAGCGCTTTTACAGGTGCTCAAAGACGCTTTACAGATATAGTGAAAAGAAAAGAAAGGAACAACAAATACATATATCGTTAAAGTCAAATAATACAAAAACAATCACACATTAAAAGCCAGATTGAAGAGGTGAGTTTTTGTGAGTTTTTTGAAGGTGGTGAGGTCAGTGATGGGCTGTGTGAGTGAGTTCCAGAGGGAGGGAGCAGCGACGGAGAAGGCTCCCCCCAGGTCCGGTGATTGATGTGGGTGGGGATGGATAGGAGGTTGGCTTATGATGAGCGGAGGCAGCGGAAGGAGTGTGGTGGTGCAGCAGGTCTGTGAGGTAGGGGGGGGGGCTGATTGTTGAGGGCTTTGTGAGTAATGAGGAGGACTTTGAAGTTGATTATTTGACGGACGGGGAGCCAGTGGAGGTTCTGGAGGACGGGAGTGATGTGGTCCCGGGAGCGGGTGTGGGTGAGGAGGCGGGCAGCAGAGTTCTGGATATTGTTGGAGCAAGGAGTGGTCTGAAACCCACCTCGGCGTGTCCTTTAATGAGCTAGTCAAATTTATAAAAGAAGGAATTCAAAGCACCAGATAAAGGGTTAAACAATAATCTGTTTTAATGGTAAAAGAACAAGAATACAAATACAGAGCACTCTACAATAGTACAATACAGAGCGCTCCGGGCTCAATTCCTACCACCGTGTGATATACGTACCACGACAGCCAGTCAGGAAAAGAGCGCCGAGCATGAGAATATCATAATATATATACACACAAGTGAAGAGGGGTTGTGTGGGTTGCTCCTCCTTAGCATTTGTTATTGTTGATTTCACTTCTGGGCGAGCTAGCCAGTGAGTTGGCAGTTCTCCATTGACCAGTTTCACTTCTGGGCGAGCCCTAGAACATGAGCTGGTAGTTCTCCATTGGCCAGTTTCACTTCTGGGCGAGACCCTAGGCAATTTCATTTCATTTAATTTCAAACCTCTATTTAACCAGATTGGTCCCATTGAGATCATAGATCTCTTTTTCAAGGGAGACCTGCAGCATATAGGTTCCACATGAAACATAAAACAATAAAGGACATTATACATTATATGTACAGGATACATTTACATAGTTATAGACATTTACAAGTGCCCATAGTATCAACAAGCATTTCATTTAGCCTAGCTTTAAAAACATGCAGAGGAATGAGATTGCTCAGTTTCAATTCTTGCTGAAGATTGTTCCAAGCAAGTGGAGCTGCACATAAAAGATGTCCTACCTAAGACAGTCCTTGCTCTTGGCACATCTCAGACAATAGCTGCTTGCAACTCTCTGTGTTATCAGAGAGCAGATATAATACGGGAGTTTACCCAACATGAACATAAATAAACGTGTACCAATGACTGAGCCTCTTTACAGTAAGTGATGGCAAACCTGCCTTGGTATACAGGGTACAGTGATGAGTAAGTGCTTTACAATTTGTGACAAATCTCAGTGCGCTGTGATAGGCGGCATCTAACTTGTTCAGGCAATGGGCAGGTGCATTCATATACAACAAATCACCATAGTCCAGCACAGGTAAAAAGGTCACAATGACTAGCCTTTTCCTGGCCTCAAGCGAGAAACAGGACTTGTTTCTGAAAAGAAACCCTCAGCTTTTTAAGCAGGTTATTGACATGAAGTTTAAAAGTAAGACAATCATCAAGCCAGATACCTAGGTATTTATATATAGGTAACCACTTGAAGTACTTGTCCTTGCATAGTAACAATATCCAAAACAGGCTCTGGTGTCTTTTTAGCTTTTGAAAATAGCATTACCTTAGTTTTATCAACATTTAAAAGAAGCTTAAGTTCAGCAAGCTGAGTCTGAATAATGTTAAAAACAGCCTGTAATTTAACAGCAGCCCAATGGAGGGATCTGCACAGTACATCTGTTACGATCACAGGTACAGATCAGAACCCAATAGCACAACTCAGATACAACCAGTATAGTAATGTTCAGTTTATTCCAGGTCAAGGACAGTAAATCCGTCAGACATGCAGGCAGGAATCGAAAACTGGGCAGGACAAAACTCGGGACTAGACCACAACACTCACTGGAGAGCTTGGCGGAAACGACAAGACAATCTGGCAAAGGACAACTGATAATGAGGTGATATAAATACTGTGGAGTGATGAGGGAATGAGTAACAGGTGAGGGGAAGGGCTGAGGAGACCAGGTGAGGGAAATGAGCTGATTACAAGGGCCTGGAGGAAAGCGGGATCTGAAATGACAGGAGAGTTTAGATGAGGCATCAAACAAACAATAATAGAAGTGTCTAACTTGTGACAACATCACGGTATCGTCCGCATAAAAATGTAAATTAGCTTCATTCATATTTTCACCAACACTGTTGATATATATGGAGATATATATGAGTCAGCAGTTGTTGATTCCATCTGTTGCTCCATCTCCTGTGCGTGTGTGTCCCTCTGCCCTCAGGCAGTCCCCCAACAATGATTTGGAGTCATGACAGAACGCACACTCATTCCCCACACACATCTGTTTAAGCCAACTACTCCAAAATGTTGTAGCAATTTAGTACCCACACATGAAAGAATAAAACAGAGAGAAATCAATAAAACACAAACACAGGTATAGTTCAGCAATGAATACACATATCTTATCCTGCAGCCCCTCACGAAAGTGTCACATGTCTTTCTTTATGAAAGCCATATTTGTAAATGTTTAAACGTCATCGTCCCATAACGGCCATAGGCTTAGTTAACTAACCAAAGTTAACTGTTCTTGTAGCCTAAGGCGATCTCTGAACTTCCTCTCACCTCGAAGTCATCTTACTTGGAATGAATATATTTATTGATAATTCAGGCCGACTATTGTCTCCAGGCCTCTTTATGAGCCTTGCATGAAATTAATCATTAACTAACAAGACTTTAACTGCATTATATCTGAGGAAGATCTCTCTTGGAGTTCCCCTGTTAAGGAGGTTGGATGGTATGCCGTAGAGCAGGGGTTCCCAAACTTTTCAGCCCGCGACCCCCAACAAAATAACAGTTCCAGAGACTGGCGACCCCCTGTCAACGGGGGCTAGTGAATTAATTTAAGTTGTCCGCACTCTCGCGGGAATATCTCCGCAATGGAGTGAGCTTAAGTTTAACTTTCGATTGCATGATATAGCCCAGCGCAACACCTTCGTCAAACATGTTGCCACTTGTTTGTACCATTTTCAGGCGATTTGTAAACTGTTCTAGAAAAACGATGTGTTTTTTAGGATTTCAAGAAGCATATACAATGGATGTATTTTATGAACATTTATCCATGCTGAAAGTAGATTTAGATGTGTTAGGAGTGAGATAGAGATTATTATCTAATATATGCATCTGATGAAGCATTACATGAAGTCTGTTGATGATCAGAGGCTGTTGTTGGGGCTGCATAAAGTTTTTTTATTTTTGTTTTGTAGGCAGAACATGCAGGTCTCAGAGAGTTAAACTTGGGCCTGCGACCATAGTTTTACTGTATTTTGTTTTGAAAATCCACAGCGGAGGTTTGTGTCGTACTACATGCGGTGTATTTTGCATATCTCTCAGTAGCCAACAATCTACGAGTCTGTTGTCTCGGAAATAAACTCCGTAATAAATGTAGTCTACATTTCATAGAGATGTGTACAACCTGAGAGCATTTTAAATCGCATTTGAACTAAATGCTTATATAATCTGTAGTTGTATTTGTATTGTTGATTTAATGTGTGAACGAGGCGATATAGAGAAGGTTAAGCTGTCATTATTAGGCTGTAATTTGTTATATACTGTTGGAATGGGTAAGCAGGCCTATTGTGTTGGGATATTTGTGGAGTTAGGTGGTCCGTGAGGTTTTTTTTAGTGGTCCTTGGTCTGAAAAAGTTTGAGAAACTGCGCTAGTGGATTGTCAAAGGGGGAGCCTCGTTGCGGGGAAATTATACAGATGGCTAGTCCGCCCCTGAAAAATGTCTATGCACACGTTATTATTAATAATAATAAATAATTATATAAATAATAATTTTCTAATCATCTCGTGACCCCCACTCGGGGTCCCGCGACCCCCACTTTGGGAACCCCTGCCGTAGAGGATGCTATTGCAGTAGTTGAGTCATAAAGTGATGAATGCATGAATCAGGGTTTCAGCAGCAGAGGAGGAGAGTGATGGGTGGAGACGGGCAATGTTTTTGAGGTGGAACAAGGCAGTCCTGGTGATGTGATTTATGTGGTGGTTGAATTTGAGCTGACTGTCGAAGATGACTCCGAGGTTGCGGATGTGAGGGGGGGAGATAGAGTGTGGCTGTCAATGGTGAAGTTGAAATTCTGGATGGCTTTGGTACGGGATGGGGGGCCGATGATGATGATGTCTGATTTGGCACTGTTCAGTTGGAGATAGTTTGTTTGCATCCATGCTTTTATTTCTGAGAGACAGTTGGTGAGAGTGGAGTGTTTTGTGGGGGTGATGGTTTTTGTTGAGATATAAAGTTGGATGTCATCGGCGTAGCAGTGAAATTGAAGGTTGTGGCGACGAATTATATTGCCAAGGGGGAGCATGTAGAGCAGGGCAACCTTTTTGATATGAAGTGCCATTAAAAAAAAAAAATGTTATCAGCGTGCCAACGATCGATATATTATCAACGGGGGGGGGGGGGCGGTTGAGGAGCTTGACGCTCGTCAACTATCAGCAGGAGGGCGGGGGAGCCTCGCTGCGGGGAAGCAGTGTGTGGACCTGTCAGCGCAACTTAGATGATGCCGAATTTAACAAACACATATAATACCAATAATTAAAACCAATAATTGGTTTATTAATAATAATAATAATAATAATAATAATAAGGACGATCGTCCGTTCTGTGATTCTCCAGAACACACATGTTATGATATTAGGGTCATGCAGAGAGAGAGAGAGAGAGAGAGAGAGAGAGAGAGAGAGAGAGAGAGAGAGAGAGAGAGAGAGAGAGAGAGAGAGAGAGAGAGAGAGAGTGTGGCTTGTGCATGTGGATGGTAGAGCGACAGTGACGGAATGTGTGTTTGTTTCTGGAAGTGAAACGAGGAAGCAGAAAAACAGAGGTCTGTGATGTATTTTGTGAAACAGAAGAACAGCTAAATAAATGCAACGGCCTCCCAAGAAGAGCTTGCCTCTCTCCAGTAATTTAAGCTAAAGTGGGTTATTGAACCTGAAGCTTGTTGCTTCTGCCCTCCTCGACTACGGTCTGGGAGCCTACAGGAAAGTCCAACACACAGATGGCCAGTCCGCCCCTTTGTAGCATATTATTTCAATGAGAGATGAGCAGATCGCCACTGGGCTTTCAACTTAAGACACAGCCACGCAAAAACGGCGTTTTTGTACAGCATTTGTACAGCTCCTTATGGATACTGCAATTAGTGAAGTACTTTCTTCCGTGGTGAAACGATCAGCACTGCACCACGGAGGAAAGCGGCAGAAAGTCACCTGGAGATAAAGAGAGCGGGGCTGCGCTGCGTGCATGGCTTCCTTCTGCAGGTAACGGGGAAGTAACTGGCGGCGGTCTCGTTCAGAATCCGAAAATACAATTTAAATATTTTGCACACTTATTCCACTTATTCCTAGTGTGGTTACGGTGCCGCGTGCCACCAGGGGTGCCAGGCATTGCCGACCCCTGATGTAGAGAATGAAGAAGAGGGGGCCAAGCACCGAACCCTGGGGGACGCCTTGGGACAGAGGAGCAGTGGAGGAGGTGCAGTTGTTGATGTTGATAAACTGATGTCTGTCGGTGAGGTAGGATTTAAGCCAGGAGAGTGCAGTGTCGATGATGTTGAGTGATGATTCGAGGAGGGACAGCAGGATGACATGGTTGATGGTGTCGAATGCTGCGGTGAGGTCGAGGAGGATGAGGATGTTCAGGTTGCCGGAGTCAGAGGAGAGGAGGAGGTCGTTTGTGATTTTCAGAAGAGCTGTTTCTGTGCTGTGTTTTGATCGGAAACCGGATTGAAATGGCTCAAAGAGGTCATTGGATCTGAGGTGGGATTTAAGTTGTGAGGCAACGACACGTTCAAGTATTTATGACAGAAAGGGGAGATGTGAGATGGGCCGGAAGTTGGACATGATGTCAGGAGTGAGTTCAGGTCTTTTGAGAATGGGTGTGACAGCAGCCAGTTTGAGAGAGGGGGGGGGGAACTGATGCAGATCTGAGGGAGGAGTTAATGATGGTGGCGATGAGTTGGGAGATGGCAGGGAGGCTCTCTGTAACAAATTTGGAGGGCATTGGGTCAAGTGTGCAGGTGGAGTTAATTCCAGTCATGAAGTCGGACAGTTGCATCGGGGTCACAGGGGAGAAGTGGGACAGGGGCTGTGAGGTGAAGGGGCCAGGAGGGGAGGTGGGGGGTGCTGATGAGGGTGTCAGATTGCTGTAAATGTTGCTGATTTTGGTTTGGAAAAACGAGAGGAAGGAGTTGCACGGTTCGGTGGTGAAGGACGAGGTGGCGTTGTCACAGGGTTTGAGAAGTTTGCTGATGGTGGAGAACAGACGCTTGGGGTTGCTGGAGCCAGACTGAATGAGTTGTGAGTAGTAATTAGACCGGGCTGCTTTGAGTGAGTTACTGTACTGCTGGAGATAGTCTTTGTAGATTTGAAGATGGACTGTTAGTGTGGTTTTCTTGTGTTGGCCTTCAAGTTGACGTTTCCTAGATTTCATTTGGCGGAGTTACGGGGTATAGCAGGGGGCGGAGTGTATGAAAGAGGCATTTTTTGTTTTTGTGGGGGCCAGTTCATTGAGACAGAAGGAGAGGGTGCTGTTATAATAGTCCACAAGTTCAGATGTGATTTCAGAAAGTGGGGGGGGGGGGGGGGGGGGGAGACAGACATCTTGCAGGTAATGGAGGCAGTGATTGCTGAAGGTGAGATGGATTTGAGATTTCTGTAGGTTATTGTGCGTTTTTGCTTTTGGGCGGGGATGGGGATGTTGATGTCCATGATGATGGCCAGGTGATCAGAGATGTAGAGATTGAGGCTGGCCAGATGATGGATGGTGAGACCAGTGGAGCAGACCAAGTCCAGGATGTGACCACGGCTGTGTGTTGGGAAGTTGATATGTTGAGAGAAGTTACAGCAGTGAAGGGTTTCCTTAAATTCAGAGGCATATTTGCAGGTCGGGTCGTCAACATGAATGTTAAAATCACCTAAGAGGAGAACAGATGGGGCTTTGGCAGAAAGCTGAGTTAGAATGTCAGAGAGGTCGGAGAGAAAGGAGGGGTTTGGCTTCGGGGGACGGTAGATGATGGCTGTGACCAGGGGAGTGGGACCAGAGAGTTTGAAGATCAGATGTTCAAATGAAGAAACATCAGGGATGGGGATTATGGTAGCTTGTATTTCCTTTCTGATAATAGCAGCTATACCACCACCCCGCCCTTGTGGGCGAGGTATGTCAATGTATGTGAATGCTGCTGGGGTGATTTGATTTAAAGAAAAATAGTCCAGGGGTTTTTGCCACGTTTCGGTCAGATATAAAGTCCAGGTTATTGTCTTTAATGGATTCATTCAGAATGTGGCTTTTATTGTGGATGGAGCGTGTGTTGAGCAGGGCTGCTCTGAGGTGACATTACATTGGGGGGGGGTTGTGTGGACCGGGGGAGTGGAAGGAGATTGGTCAGATTCACGCAACCTGATCTCACCAGAATGCGTGACTCCACCACGACTCCTTAACACCGCATTGCGTGGTGGAGTCACGAACTTTGTTACATTTACGTGTCGGCACCACGCAAACAACCCCAATGTAAAGTGAATGAGGCTCTTTTGTAGTGGTGCACACACGCATTTCTACAACGTCCTGCAGTGAGCTTTTATTCTATAAAACGTTTTT
This sequence comes from Pseudochaenichthys georgianus, assembly GCF_902827115.2. Classification (NCBI taxonomy): domain Eukaryota; kingdom Metazoa; phylum Chordata; class Actinopteri; order Perciformes; family Channichthyidae; genus Pseudochaenichthys; species Pseudochaenichthys georgianus. Next base: position 35,315,185 of record NC_047524.1, on the reverse strand, counting down.
AAAATCTACTTTATAGCTTGTAGTAACTCACGGGAGGCTTCTTTTATTTTATTTGTATTCATAATAATTTTTATTTTTCGTCAGAATGTATTATGGTGCATTAGTTACGAATTTTTGGTCTCAAAAAACAGTGCATTGTGTCTAATACAACTGTGATTTGTATTAAATTAGTTTGTTTTTAAGGAAGGCCAGAGCTTCAGCTGTGTCAAATAGATTGTTCCCTTTAGTTAACGTTTTTTAAAAGAACATTATTTCGATTTGATAATGTCCCCTTTATTGTATTACGGAGAGCAATGTGAGCGTCCATTCCCATTGGATAACGCAGGATTTTACACCCGGAAGTAAGTATACTCTTTACTGTCGATTGATATTACAGTGATATCTGCACGACTCATCAACTCAAAAACACCAGATTATCCTTGTTGATTACACAACATTGGTTGGTTTAAATTGTGTACAATGCTTTTGTAATTTTCCCCTTCGATTCGGAGAAACTAATATTTGTTCAGTTTAGGATGGCCGAAGACACTACACTACCCAGAATCCTCAGCTATTGTCTGCGTTGCCTCAAGCTCTGTGATTGGTTGACTGCATTCCATATGAAAAAAACGTTTCGTAAAAGATAAATCATACTTTATTCAGCAGTGCTTGCTTTACTCTTTGAAAGTCATCACATGAATGCATTGTAATAAATTGTTTGGCTGCATTAAATATTACACATCTATCGTAGTTCTGTATTTGTATTTATCTACAGAGATCTGGCTCAGAATAGACCGGAAACTATTCTTTTACCATTCTGTTTTAATTTCACAACAAAGTTAGTAGTAATAATTTGTTTTGATATTATTGTTTTTTATTAACTACTCATGTTAAGACCATCTTTTCTGTGTTGCTGTGGGGTTTTTCCATCGCTTTTGTGTTACAAATATCAAAACAATAACTAAATATATCCGCCGTAAACTAAACCAGAAACAGCAGTATATTTTATTTTGTTAACACTGTAAACTTGACAGATTTTTAACCCAAACCACCTACTGGTTAAAGCACGTTATTACACGTTTAGAGTAATATTGAAATCTTGAAAAGGGATGTCCAAAATAGCAATTATATACAGTTTTTAATTAACTATTTGTAGAGAATAACGAGTAATGTATATACTTTACAGGGATCTGCAGATAAATATTTAGTCTTCTCAAGCACCAACAATCATTACATTACATTACATTGCATTTAGCTGACGCTTTTATCCAAAGCGACTTACAATAAGTGCGTTCGACCAACAAAATACAAGCTTGAAGAAAACAGAATCCTAAAGTACATCAGAGCCAAACATTTCAAGTGCTACTCAACTGGCTTTAGATAAGCCAGTCCTCCAATCAAATATCTCTCCTGATTGTTGGCACTTGACAATCACCTTCCCTGAATTTTACTCAGGTGTAACTAAAGTCTGCTTTAAGGGTTGTTTATATTTCACATCATTAATCAGAATTTGTAAAGTAACTAAAATAAATGTAGTTGAGTAAAAATACCTGGTTAACCTTAAAGAAAGCCCTCAGGATTATAAAAGACCCCCATCACCCCAGCCACAAACTGTTCTGTCTGCTGCCATCTGGCACAACAGCCGCATTCTAGGAGAGGATGTGGCTGTTGTGGAGGACTATAGTACCTGGGAGTGCACTTATGGGCTGAACTGGAGGATCAGGACGCTGAGTACAAGAAGGGGATGAGCAGACTCTATTTTCTAAGGAAGCTGAGATCCTTAGGGTGGGGGGGGGAGGAGACGTTCGATTCCTGTTTTGAATAGTGTGCCGTCGATGGGTTTCATTCCATTTCAAAATGCTGTTTGTCGCTCAGCGTAAACTTTACCATTGTCAAGCAAAGCACATGGTGTAGTCCCAAACGATAGCTGAGGATTCTGGGTAGTGTAGTGTCTTCGGCCATCCTAAACTGAACAAATGTTTGTTTCTCCGAATCGAAGGGGAAAATTACAAAAGCATTGTGCACAATTTAAACCAATTAATGTTGTGTAATCAACAAGGATAATCTGGTGTTTTTTAGTTGATGAGTAGTGCAGATAGCACTGTAAAATCAAATCGACAGAGAATACTTACTTCCGGGTGTAAAATCCTGCGTTATCCAATGGGAATGGACGCTCACATTGCTCTCCGTAATACAATAAAGGGGACATTATCAAATCGAAATAATGTTCTTTTAAAAAACGTTAACTAAAGGGAACAATCTATTTGACACAGCTGAAGCTCTGGCCTTCCTTAAAAACTAACTTATTTAATACAAATCACAGTTGTATTACACACAATGCACTGTTTTTTGAGACCAAAAATTCGTAACTAATGCACCATAATACATTCTGTCGAATAATAAAAATTATTATGAATACAAATAAAATAAAAGAAGCCTCCCGTGAGTTACTACAAGCTATAAAGTAGATTTTAAAAACGTTTTATAGAATAAAAGCTCACTGCGGGACATTGTAGAAATGCGTGTGTGCACCACGACAAAGGAGCCTCATTCACTTTACATTGGGGTTGTTTGCGTGGTGCAGACACGTAAATGTAACAACGTTCGTGACACCACCACGCATTGTGGTGTTAAGGAGTCGTGGTGGAGTCACGCATTCTGGTGAGATCAGGTAGGATTCACGTGTTGTTTGTTGTGATGGCGTGTGACAGGAGGCGTGGAATGAAATAAAAACGTACGGCCAGAGCCTCTGTGTGGAGGACGGCGTTTTCTGAGTATTTCATTATCTGCGAGGATGTCCATGCAGTCCGGAGGCAGGAGGTTATTAAAGGAGTGGAGATCTGACAGGGAGTAGAGCGGCGGCATGATCCGGTGAAGTGGCGCTAGCACGGAGCTAGCTAATGCTGGGGACCCGGGCAGCAGAGACCAGGCAACCCAGTCTCACGGCATTTCGTGTTCACCAACACGATTTTTAATCTATTGATTCGTGTTCACCATCACGATTTGCCCCTTTTTTTCGTGTTGCACAGCACGATTTTAAAATCAATGTATTTCTACTGGTAACGTGTTTCGTGCCTGCAGGCTGCAGCACGTCTTTTTCTCCGGTCGGGTCGTGGAAGACCGGAAGCTGTGTGGTTCATAAACACACTCAATATCAAGCCACAATTATTGCTTTTATTTTAAATCGTATAATTTCGGACTTTTGTTGCCGTCTGTGAGGAAAATAAATGGGGCTCAGAGCCTCAGGATACTGAAATCTGTATTTTTTAAATATTTTGTTATTCTTTTCAAAATAACACACTGTTATTTACTCACCAATAACACACTTTTATCCTTGCTTTTATTTATTGGTTTAATTCCATAATCTCGGGCTCTTTTGGCGTCCGTCAGGAACTGAATTTCAAAATAAATATAACCGGAAACAGACGTAGGCATTTCGAGCGATTGCCCAAGATCCTCAGCTATGGTTTTAAGCTCGCTGATTGGATGTGTTAGCCGCAATGCATGCTGGGATTTGGTGTTTATATTATATGAAATCCGGAAAACATTTTAAAAGTATAAAATAATACTTAATTCCGAGTGCTCTTGCTTTTCTCTTTGAAAGTCATCACATAACGGCATTGTAATACACGGTTCGGCTGCATTACATATTACAGATCTGCCGTAGTTCAATTTCTCTTCACACAATACGTCTCCTTGCAGTATCAACACTAATTCGGCTGACTTTTACATTTGATCTAATTCATAGATAGGTTATATTTACACCATAACGGTGCACAGCTGATATAAAAGGACTGTAGTTTTTAAAGATATTACTGATTTTCTTTGAATGTAAGAATGTAAATACTGAGTCTGAAATAGCAATATGCTGTAAAATGATGTGAAAGCATGCATACAACTATACATCTTCAGATGTTGTACATACACACTAATAATACAAAGTTATTATGGCTGTGCCTTGTGTGCACCTCCTAGAGGTTAAAGCATGTTATTGAATTATTGTTTTTATGTGTTATATTTGATTAAACAAATATTAAGAGTACATACTTTCATAGGGGGAAAGTAGAAATATAGAATATAAAAAATCAAGAAGATACTATAAGTGATCTCTGCAATAAAACAGTTTAGTGCAGGATGTACACAGATATTAATAGGAGGAGGTGCAAAACAGAAAAACGGATTAACCTTTATTTAAACATTAAATATTAAATATTAAGCCTGACAAAGTAATTAACGTCTAATATATTGCTTTCCTGCAATGTTAACTATGTTGAAGCACTTATTTTAACTGATATTATACACATTAATTATACTCTTATGTATGTAGATAGAATAAGAAATGTGCAGAATATGACAGTTTAATGGTGGAGGTACACACATATTGATAGATGTCTTGTAATGCACTGTTGAGGAACCTGTGACCCAAGTTTTACATTCATTGCATAACTACACCGTAGTTGTGTATGATATGTCAATAAACCTTTGAAAATCTTGAAAGGGATGTGCAAAATAGCCATAATATACAGTCTTTAATTAACTATTAGTAGAGAATAACGAGTAATGAATATACTTTATTACTTGTTTCCATTCATGTCAATTGCAGATACATGTGTAGTCTTCTCAAGCACCAACTATCAAATATCTCTCCTGATTGTTGGCACTTGACAATCACCTTACCTGAATTTTACTCAGGTGTAACTAAAGTCTGATTTAAGGGTTGTTTATATTTCACATCATTAATCAGAATCTGCAAAGTAAGAGGAGAAGGACTTTCGGGCGGCACCAAAGTTGTTCTGGAAAACTGTCCGACACCTCAGGAGGGGGAAGCAGGGAACCATCCAAGCTGTGTACAGTAAGGATGGGACGTTGTTGACCTCAATTGATGGAGTGTTGGGGCGTTGGAAGGAACACTTTGAGGAACTCCTGAACCCGACAACTCCGCCCTCTATGTTAGAGGCAGAGCTGGAGTATGACGGGGGATCAACACCAATCTCCCGGTGGGAGGTCACTGAGGTCGTTAAACAACTCCACAGTGGCAAAGCTCCGGGGGTGGATGAGATCCGCCCGGAAATGCTGAAGGCTCTGGGTGTTGAGGGACTGTCATGGTTGACACGTCTCATCAACGTTGCGTGGAAGTCGGAAACAGTACCGAAGGAGTGGCAGACCGGGGTGGTGGTCCCCCTTTTCAAAAAGGGGGATCAGAGGGTGTGTGCCAATTACAGAGGCATCACACTACTCAGCCTCCCCGGGAAAGTTTACTCCAAGGTACTTGAAAGGAGGGTCAGGCCGATTGTCGAACCTCAGATTGAGGAGGAACGGATTCCGTCCTGGTCGTGGAACGACGGATCAGCTTTTTACTCTCGCAAGGATCCTGGAGGGGGCCTGGGAGTACGCTTATCCGGTCTACATGTGTTTTGTAGACTTGGAGAAGGCGTATGACCGGGTTCCCAGGGAGTTACTGTGGGAGGTGCTGCGGGAGTATGGGGTGAGGGGGTCTCTACTCAGGGCCATCCAATCTCTGTACTCCCAAAGCGAGAGCTGTGTCCGGGTCCTCGGCAGTAAGTCGGACCCATTTCCGGTGAGGGTTGGCCTCCGCCAGGGCTGCGCTTTGTCACCAATCCTGTTTGTAATATACATGGATCGGATTTCGAGGCGTAGTCGTGGGGGGGGGGGGCTGCAGTTCGGTGGAGTAAGGATTGCACCACTGCTTTTTGCAGATGATGTGGTTCTGATGGCTTCATCGGTCTGCGACCTTCAGCACTCACTGGATCGGTTCGCAACCGAGTGTGAAGCGGCTGGGATGAGGATCAGCACCTCCAAATCTGAGGCCATGGTTCTCAGCAGGAAACCGATGGACTGTCCACTCCAAGTAGGGAATGAGTCCTTACCCCAAGTGAAGGAGTTCAAGTATCTCGGGGTCTTGTTCTCGAGTGAGGGAACAATGGAGCGTGAGATGGGCCGGAGAATCGGAGCAGCGGGAGCGGTACTGCAGTCGCTTTACCGCACCGTTGTGACGAAAAGGGAGCTGAGCCAGAAGGCAAAGCTCTCTGTCTACCGGGCCATTTTCGTTCCTACCCTCACCTATGGTCATGAAGGATGGGTCATGACCGAAAGAACGAGATCGCGGATACAAGCGGCCGAGATGGGTTTCCTCCGCCGGGTGGCTGGTGTCTCCCTTAGAGATAAGGTGAGAAGTTCGGTCATCAGGGAGGGACTCGGAGTTGAGCCGCTCCTCCTTCGCGTCGAAAGAAGCCAGTTGAGGTGGTTCGGGCACCTAGTTAGGATGCCAACTGGGCGCCTCCCTAGGGAGGTGTTCCAGGCACGTCCAGCTGGGAAGAGACCAAGGGGTAGACCTAGGACCAGGTGGAGGGATTATATGTCTTCGCTGGCCTGGGAGCGCCTTGGGATCCCCCAGTCAGAGCTGGTTGATGTCGCCAGGGAAAAGAAAGTTTGGGGCTCTCTGCTGGAACTGCTACCCCCGCGACCCGACCACGGATAAGCGGGAGAAGATGGATGGATGGATGCAAAGTAACTCAAATAAATGCAGTGGAGTAAAAATACCAGGTTAACCTCTGAATTGTAGTGGAGTAGAATTACAAAGTAGCAATGAGCTGTCATGTGGGTATATATTAATGCTGCGCATTATGGACACAAGTGATTTTCACCCATTTATTAATTATATGTTTTACATTTGATAACACCAATGTGTTTAATAATGGCAACTTCTAATTGTGGGAAAAACGAAAACGTTCAGAAGAGACGTCCCATAGAACATTTTGCGAAACACAATAGCCAGCATGTGTAGTTCTGGGGGGGTGTTCGATTCCAGTTTTGGATAGTCTGGCGTGGTTTCGTTCCATTTCACACAGCTGTTTGATGCTCTGCGTAACCTTACGGGAACTGTAGTCCTAAACGATAGCTGGGGATTGTGGGTAGTGTAGTGTCTTCGGCCATCCTAAACTCAGAAATGTTGACAATCGCAATGATGCTCGAAATGTCCCTTATAGGCCTACGTCTGTTTCCGGTTATTTTTATTTTGAAATTCAGTTCCTGACGGACACCAAAAAAGCCCGAGATTATGGAATTAAACCAATAAATAAAAGCAAGGATAATTGTGTGTTATTGGTGAGTAAATAACAGTGTGTTATTTTGAAAAGAATAACAAATTAGAAGGAAAAAAATATTTTAAAATACAGATTTCAGTATCCTGAGGCTCTGAGCCCCATTTATTTTCCTCACAGATGACAACAAAAGTCCGAAATTATACGATTTAAAATAAAAGCAATAATTGTGGCTTGATATTGAGTAAGAACATGTTTTTATGAACCACACAGCTTCCGGTCTTCCACGACCCGACCGGAGAAAAAGACGTGCTGCAGCCTGCAGGCACGAAACACGTTACCAGTAGAAATACATTGATTTTAAAATCGTGCTGTGCAACATGAAAAAAGGGGCAAATCGTGTTGGTGAACACGAATCAATAGATTAAAAATCGTGTTGGTGAACACGAAATGCCGTGAGACTGGGTTGGACCAGGAGCTGGATGACCGTGGAAGAAGGAGCGGTGTGAGTCCAGATAAAATCAGAAGGATAATCCACAGCATATCAGGAGAATAATGCAGGTAGACCAGCCAGGAGGGGCCGTAGCTGCGTTTTTTTGAGGGGCCTAAGATGATATTTAAAATGATTCACTTCTAATGAATGTAGCCTACTGCTTGTTTCGTTGCTTGAGAAACTTGTGGACACAAAACTGCAAAACACCTCATATATCCTGCAGAATCAAGTACTACACTCAGAACTACATCAACACTTATCAAAACCAAACCTTTGCACTAAATTGCAGACACTTCCTTCATATTACCAGAATGTTGTCCAACCAACAACACATTGATGTGCTCAATCAAAAGCACACTCATCTTATATGGGCTTTGTTTTATATCAAGATAATTCTGCACACATTTACTGTCAAAACAATACCTTTGAATTGTCTCCACAACATGCATGCAAAGCACATTACAGCTGTGTGAACAAAACATATGCTCTCTATCAAATACAGTAAATGAAAAGAAACCTCATCAACATGATACATCTTCCCTGGCTAAAGATGGAGAGAACCTTGAGTGTTGCATCCAACCCTGGACAGCACCACTTCGGTATCATCACATTCTTTTTCCACTGCCTGCTGAAGAGGCATGCATACATAGGCTTGACGGTCATACAGCTTCCACCACCAGGCCAAAAACGACTCCTTAACTGACTTCAATGTTGTCCTCCCTCCCACATTCCTCTATCTCTTCCTGCAATGTTGGCTTCCACTGTTGTTGTAAGAAAGTACTCACCTGCAATCGTTATCTTTCGATTCCATCCTGATGATGAGTCGACAATAAAGCAGTTAGGTGTTTTTTCTGATGGCACATGTATTTGCTAATTGGTCCATGTGTTAGCCATTTTTAGAGGCAGTGTTTTGAAATGGCAAACAAATGACTTTGTGTAAGATTCCTGTGTCTTGCAAAAGGTGCCATGATATTAATTGCAAATTGGGTGCAAAGCTGGAAATGTGTTTAGAGTTTTGATGATTGTGCTCTGTGTCTCATTTGAGTTTTAGCAACAGTACTTTTCTCTAACAGGACATTGTAAAATTAAGCACTGCACCCAAAACTATATCAAAACTTAACAAAAACCCAACTTTTGCACCAAATGGCACACACTTCATTTATAGTACCAGACTCTTTGTCCAACCAACTGTGGTGCTTTATCTAAAGCACACTGATCTTTTATGGCGTTCTCTGGGAGAATTCTGCGTACAAAAATTCTAGACTACAAAAAAGTCTACTAAAATATGTGCAGAAACACGAATATACTGTTGTTATACTTTAGTTTTTTTCCAAAAAAAATTGGTGATACATTCCTGCACAACAGTTACAGTTGTGTAAACAAAAAGGATGCCTCTGAGGAAAGAAAGGGGTTAGGCAGTAATATAATAATAATTAAAACAACTTGTTTGATGTGCACATAAGCAGGAGTTGAACTGTGGTTAGTTTAGCCCATCTGATCTGAGTCTCTATGGCCGTTCGCTGGCTCGGTACTATGGGACAATTGTTCTGATAAAGTGTTCAGAGGACAGAAAGGAAGTTAGACCTCAAACATTTGCAGTGATGCAATAAGTCTGGTCTGAGGTTTCAGACCGCCTGTATTGGACCACATCCTTCTAACATAGTGTGAGCCATTGCAGAGTAAAGTGGCTGAATTGTTCTGTGTATTTTTCATCTAGAAACCCCTTGAAATTCACTGTGGAGGAAATCGCCGTTGCCCAGCTTTACCCAGAGACAGATGAGCCAGTCAACATCCTCAACATTAAGAGAGGAATTGTATCAGCACTCATGGTGCCTGTCATTGAGGATGAAACAAAGAGCTTCATGGTTGGTATCTTCTCACCAACACGCACTTCTCTAAAATTGTACCGGAAAAGGCTTGATTATTTCATTAGAGTCTGTAAATGAAGACATGTTATATTAATGTAGTAGTAAACTGTGTTGTAGAATCAGCATACAGGCTTATAGTAGGGGAGAGTGGGGTAAGTTGAGACAACTTGTACTTATGTTGTCCTCAAGGAAAAATGAACAACAACCTTTGTTTCAGGATGTCTTCTGTCAATCAAGATGAAAATAATGCATCCATCACAAGGGACCATGAAAATCATGTTTGAAAAGAAATGGTCTAATTTGCCCCCTGTAACGGGTAAATTAATCTGCGTCAAGGGATAAATTGAACCATCTTGGGTAAATTGACTTTTTCAAGTTTAATCTTGAGCATAAGTAAAAAAAACGTTACTGATTTAAACAGGCTAGTCATTGTAGTTATTCTGTCTTCTGTCTAAAACGCCGGGTTACATATTGTAACCCTTGTTACATTAACACAGGTGGAGCCCTCTACTGGACTCTATGGGTACTACCTTATCATGCAAGCATTCACCTACTGAGATTTCTATAGACGTAGCCGGCCCCGGGGCGGGCCTACCTGAATGCGCGCGCATCTCACTTCCGTATAAAAGGAGTCCTCACCTCCTGACCATCATCCTACACCAATCTTCAGCGAGCGGTATAGGACAGCTCCGCCTGTGTTAATATGACAAGGGTTACAATACGGAACCCGGCATTATATCTCTCACAGGTACAGTGGGCGGAGCCCCGATGTATGCACGCATTGTCGTCCAGCACACCGTTCCACCTCACTGTCCCTGACCGGCTTTAGCAGTGCCTCACTCACCTCTCCCTCGGTTGTGAACGTCGAGAAGTCTGGGCTGCGGCTGACCGAGCACACTCTGCGCACGGACCGCCTCGGGGCAGGCTGTTCGTAGGTGTGTGCAATACCTCCGCAGAGCCAGCCTGCCAGGCGTTTCTTGGACAGAGCTTTTCCAGTCACCCCGCCCCGAAGCATACAAACAGCTGTTCAGTGCGTCTAAGGGCAGCTGTGCGCTCTACATAACATGCTAACACACGCAGATACTTTCTGTGCAATTTTCACATGAAAGTATAGGTTTTTCAACCAATCGCCCGGTTTGCACTAGCCCCATTATAGTTAACATGCAGAATTTTCTGCAGGCAATGTAGCGATTCAGGCTGCGGAGATCTAGAATAGGTCTGAATTCCCCTGTCTTCTTGACAACCAGGAAGTACATGGAATAAAGACCCTTTTCTCTGTGCCGAGGGTGCACAAACAGACACCGCCTGTTTTTGCACCAGAGCCTGAATCTCTGCTGAGAGGAAACCCATCTCCTCCTGGGATGACAGATTTACCTCTCGCATGCCTTTGAAATGGATGTGGGATGCTGCAAAACCGGAGTGAATAACCCTGTTTCAGCGTCCTGTCCATCCACTTTGTTAACACACAGCTGAGTTTCAATTCCCCATAACATTGTGTTAGGGGACAAGCTCCCAACTGTGGGGCCCCAGCTATGAAGCTGTGATACTCTCTGGTGACCCGTTCCGTCGCAAAACCCCCGTGAAGGGAAGTTTTGCCCATGGAGGGTCGACACAGAAAGGGCCGATTTTTTACCGAGGTGCACGAGGTGAACGCACCACTGCTCGCTCTTGTGTGAGCGCGCTCCACCATAATGCTTTCACCATGACGGTAAACAGCATTAATCGGAGTCCTTATAGGCATATAGTGTGTTCTACTGAGGTCCCTGAATGCACCGCCACGCACTCTTGTGTGAGTGCGGGCTGATCATCAGATCAAGGGGGGTGCTGGGGAACTCCAGTTCGAAACCCGCTCCTGCCGCCACTGCGTCAGGCCGTTGTGTCCTTGGGCAAGACACTTCACCCGGATTTTCTCCTGTGGGTATTGTCCACAGTACATGTATGATACCAATGTGTACTTGTAAAAGCACTTCGAGGCGTGAAGATGGACGGTGTGGCGCTTGCAATGATCATCAGATCAAGGGGTGAAACCCGCCGCTGCTGCGTCTGTAAAGCCGTTGTGTCCTTGGGCAAGACACTTCACCTGAACTTACTCCTGTGGGTATTGTCCACAGTACATGACCATTGCATGCATATCTGTATTTGTGAAGCGCTTTGAGCATCTGGAAAAGCGCTATAATAAATGTAAGGAATTATTATTATTAATTATTATAGCGCTTAGATAGTTCATCCCTCTCATCTGCGCATGCCCACTAGCCACCTCCTTTACAGGAGCTACAGCTGGGGCAGCGAATGGGGAATTTGTACGGTGAACATTGTGTGTAAGTGTAGCATTTGTGGAAACAAAAGACACTTAGATTTGGATACGCTCCCTCGTCTGCAGGAAAGCCTGTAGCAGTGTTGCCAACTCCATAGTAAGGAAAGTCGCTAAATGACGTCATCGCCTAATTTGCATATCATGTAATGGAGGCTGTAGGAGAGAGCATGGTAGAGGGGAGTACAAAAAACGTTCCCAACCCTTCAAGGATCAAAACTTGAAACCACCGGAGTTAAATCCAGATGACAGTAGATCAGAAATGTCTCTATTCTGCAAGGTAAACTTACTTTTGCTTCCCCGTCTTAAGCAGAACATAACTCAGAATTTATTATAGTGTGAAAGTGAGTGAAGAAACATTTACATTTAAATCCCGCTCAAAACCAGGACGGCTTGGCAGTTGGCGCATGCACAATTCATTTGCAGTCTCGACGCGGGGGAGTGTGGTTGTCTCCTCTCTGCTCTGACTGCAGCAGCAGCAGCTCTGCTGCGGCCAGGCAACTGTCACGGCCCGTCTACACTACAGCGTCGACAGCGTCGAAAGCTCCAAGCTGCTCCAAGCTGCTCCAAGCTGCCCATTCACTTTCAATGGGGTGACGTCACGTAGCCGCGCTTTTTCGCCGAACTGAATTGTGGGTAGCAGAGCGAGGCGTCTCAGGCGACCAGAAGTTGAACATTGTTCAACTTCTGGTCGCCTGGACGCCGGAGTAGCCAGCGCCAGCCAATCAAATCCCGTTTCCCAAAATCTGACAGCTGAAGCGCTAGCCAATCAAACCGCGTCTAAGCTGGGAGAGATATCCCGCCGTTCATTTCTATATTTCAAAAAAAGTCGGAGGAGAAACTAACTATCGCCGTAGCAAATCACCCGGTTTTGTATGACCAGACCCTCTTCACCTACCGGGATACAAACCGGAGGAGCCAGGCATGGAGGGAGGTGGCAGAGACAGTGGGGGAAACTGGTAGGTTTTCGCCTGTTTGGGGAGTTTATATATATATTGCTCGCATAAAATCCCCGGGGGTTTTTGCTTTGTATGTCGGGGGCGGGAGATTCATGTGATTGATTGTTGGCCGTGTTGCTTGAATAAAATCCCCAAGCTCCAGACACGCCCAGCTCCAAGCTATTTTTGGAGCTGTAGTGTGGACGCTCCGTCAGTCTGAGCGCCTGTGAGTACTATGGGAGGGAGGCGGGGCTCACGGCAGCACCCGCGGCTCGTTAACTGCAGAACAATACGTGAGTCTCCAAACACCAGAAAAGTCCCTAATAACACCATTATAAATCGTTAGATTAGTCGTTAGTCGCTTTTGACACAAATAAGTAGCCGGAGGGTTTGGAAAGCCGCCAAATGCAACGAGAACATCGCCACGTTGGCAACACTGGCCTGTAGAGGAGCGCGCTGTGGTGCTTGAGGACTCTTCTCTCTACTGAGGTCTTTTAACGCACCGCGGCCCGCCCACGGGGGGCTCGCCCGTCACAATGCTGTCTCTTTGAAAAGGACATTATGGTGAAAAGTGGAATTATGGAGAGAGATAACTCTTACTCTGGAATAAATGCAATCGTTTTTACTGAACGCATTTTTCCACACACACATCACTCTAGAACTAGTTTACAAACGTAAACCACCGTTCTCCTGCGGAGGTCCCTGAACGCACCCACATATTAACACTGTATTTCCCATTCAACGGTGAAATGCATTAATCGGAGCTATTATACCAGGCAAGGTGTGTTTTCTGACAACAGCACGCCGGCAATAGCGTCTCTTGAACCCGCACAGTGCTTTGACAGCACTCGGTTTATTCCATTCACGTGCACACACCCACCTGCTGGCTCCCTATACTGGGGTTTACAGCAGGGGGTGGGGAGTGTAGGACAGTGTTTCTTCCTCTGGGAATGGGCAAGAAGCAGCCACGCTGCGATTACGCCTTATCCCGTGAGCAAGGAGATCGATCCAAAGAGCCCTTCCGTAAACACGGGGGCTCCCAGGAGATCAACATGGTCCTCTTTGGAAAGTACCATGCGGCATGATATCCCAGGGACATCACACGGCAGGCAGCGGTGGCAGCCTGTGATGAAGTAGGGGCGACCCTATATCACGTGAAGCCACCGAGCACCGGTCCCCGGGGGAACCGAGCCTGGGGAAAGACCCGTGGACCAAGCTACTTATTCGGCCTTGCGGCCCAATAATCGCTCTGACCTGGTGAGGCGGGGGCATCTCTAGCATGAGCGAGTAGCCCACACACCCGCCGCCATGATAATCATCCAGGGAGAGTACAGCCCTGGGCGGTGGACTTCCATGGACGCCGGACCCGGAAGGAATGGTGAACGTGAATGGCACCGCCTCGGCCATATCCTGGTCCAAACACTCGAAGCAGAGGTGGTGGGGATCAGCCCCCGCTATTTAAGCCAGGGCACGAAGGACAGGCCCGGGTCTCTAGCAGTGGCGACTCCCTGGAGGTAAGATAACTCTTTCTTCTTCTTTCAAACGTCAGAAAGTTCTCAGTGTCACTTCCGCTCGCTGAAGGGTGATGGTCAGAAGGCGAGGCCTCCTTTTATGCGGAAGTGAGATACGTCTGTAGAAATCTCAGTAGGTGAATGCATGATAAGGTAAGTAAGTAAGTAAAACTTTATTTATATAGCACCCTTCTCAACACGGATGTACAAAGTGCTTTACAGTACAGTACACAGGACACAATTCACAGTACAACTATAAAATGTAGAATAAAAGGCATAAAACGGCAGCAAGTAATACATAGGATAAAACATACGACAAAACACCCATAATAAAAAAAGAAAAAAAAAGAAGACAGCCACTAACTCACCTCCTCCGACGACCCAAAGGCCTGTCGGAAAAGGTGGGTCTTTAACCGCCCCTTAAAAACCTCTATTGAGGCCGAGGTTTTTATTACTTGGGGGAGTTTGTTCCAAAGCCTTGGGGCCACCGCCTCAAAGGCACGGTCACCCTTAGTCTTTAGCTTGGTTCGGGGCACCCTTAGGAGGCCTTGCTCAGAGGACCTCAGGGCCCGGGTTGTGATGTGCGGGTGGATAAGGTCATTGATGTAAGCTGGGGCTTGGTAGTACCCATAGAGTCCAATAGAGGGCAGAGCCTGTGAGAGATATAACTGTAGTTCTATTGAAGGCTGTAGCCTTTCCTAAATATATTGCTTCAGGCATACGGCCAGAAAGATGTTGGCATGCCTTAAAATTATTTAACCAATCCAGACTTAAAAGAATATAATTTATTCCATCAAGATATTGTATTTGTATCTTCATATTTTATTTTACCAGTTAACCTTAGCTGACCTACTGAATCATGTGATCTTTTGCTCACTCTCCTGCATAACCCTTCTCTGTCTAGCTTATTCCTTCAGCTAATCTTTAGCTAAATTATTCACATGGGTTTACACCTTGCTAAATAACCAACATGTATGACACTTACTTTGAGACCTGGATACATTTGCTTTGTCAGAACAGTAATTATACCTATACCATGTTGAACATGTATTTCGACAACAGGTTTATTGTGAAGAAAATACATTTACCACTTCAGCATGTGCTTCTCTTTATCACAGCCAAATACACTGAACAAAAATATAAATGCAACACTTTTGTTTTTGCTCCCATTTTTCATGAGATGAACTCAAAGATCTAAAACATTTTCTATATACACAAATAACCATTTCTCTCAAATATTGTTCACAAATCTGAAAAAATCTAAGATAGTGAGCACTTCTCCTTTGCCGAGATAATCCATCCCACCTCACAGGTGTGGCATATCAAGATGCTGATTAGACAGCATGATTATTGCACAGGTGTGCCTTAGGCTGGCCACAATAAAAGGCCACTCTGAAACGTGCAGTTTTGCTTTATTGGGGGGGTCCGAAAACCAGTCAGTATCTGGTGTGACCACCATTTGCCTCACGCAGTGTAACACATTTCCTTCGCATAGAGTTGATCAGGTTGTTGATTGTGGCCTGTGGAATGTTGGTCCACTCCTCTACAATGGCTGTGCGAAGTTGCTGGATATTGGCAGGAACTGGAACACGCTGTCGTATACGCCGATCCAGAGCATCCCAAACATGCTCAATGGGTGACATGTCCGGTGAGTATGCTGGCCATGCAAGAACTGGGATGTTTTCAGCCTCCAGGAATTGTGTACAGATCCTTGCAACATGGGGCCATGCATTATCATGCTGCAACATGAGGTGATGGTCGTGGATGAATGGCACAACAATGGGCCTCAGGATCTCGTCACGGTATCTCTGTGCATTCACAATGCCATCAATAAAATGCACCTGTGTTCGTCGTCCATAACATACGCCTGCCCATACCATAACCCCACCACCACCATGGGCCACTCGATTCACAACATTGACATCAGAAAACCGCTCACCCACACGACGCCACACACGCTGTCTGCCATCTGCCCTGAATAGTGAAAACCGGGATTCATCCATGAAGAGAACACCTCTCCAACGTGCCAGACGCCATCGAATGTGAGCATTTGCCCACTCAAGTCGGTTACGACGACGAACCGGAGTCAGGTCGAGACCCCGATGAGGACGACGAGCATGCAGATGAGCTTCCCTGAGACGGTTTCTGACAGTTTGTGCAGAAATTCTTTGGTTATGCAAACCGATTGTTACAGCAGCTGTCCGAGTGGCTGGTCTCAGACGATCTTGGAGGTGAACATGCTGGATGTGGAGGTCCTGGGCTGGTGTGGTTACACGTGGTCTGCGGTTGTGAGGCCGGTTGGATGTACTGCCAAATTCTCTGAAACGCCTTTGGAGACAGCTTATGGTAGAGAAATGAACATTCAATTCACGGGCAACAGCTCTGGTGGACATTCCTGCTGTCAGCATGCCAATTGCACGCTCCCTCAAAACTTGCGACATCTGTGGCATTGTGCTGTGGGATAAAACTGAACATTTTAGAGTGGCCTTTTATTGTGGCCAGCCTAAGGCACACCTGTGCAATAATCATGCTGTCTAATCAGCATCTTGATATGCCACACCTGTGAGGTGGGATGGATTATCTCGGCAAAGGAGAAGTGCTCACCATCACAGATTTTTTCAGATTTGTGAACAATATGAGATAAATGGTTATTTTGTGTATATAGAAAATGTTTTAGATCTTTGAGTTCATCTCATGAAAAATGGGAGCAAAAACAAAAGTGTTGCATTTATATTTTTGTTCAGTGTAGTAATGATGGGTTCTGCCTGAATTTAATTGAATCTGTGAGATAAAATATTTTACTTTTTTTTACGTTTTTTCTTTGTTTTTGTCAGAACACAGTGCATGGCCAATGCTTAACAGACTACCTTGTACATGCGAGGAAGGATATTGCCACAGATGTGACACTGTCCAGAGATCTATCCCAGTGTGACCAGTTCTACAGCAGGGAACTAGTCAACAGCCCATTGGCCATGCTGCAAAAACTGGTGAGATATTAGTACATGCCTCTATAGACTGTATGTTGTCTGATATACCATTGTTTTGTCAGAGATTGTATTGAGTTCTACAAATACAATCTGACTGTGTTACGCCAGTTGAAAATCAGGAGGAGAGGGGAAGGCACGCCAAAACAATTGTCAGGCAACCAGATAATTATGAAAGTGTTAATTTCTCCAAACAGTAATCTCTGCTAACCCATCAGTGGAAAGAAACCCTTACAAAATGTAAAAAATGCTCCTCATAGATCATATATGACAGTCAGGTTTACTTTCTTTAAGTCTAGCTGTGGAAACAATCTTTATCACAGTTTGTTTTGGTTTGTTTCCATATAATTAGTGTTTTTTCCAGATTTTAATATGGCCGTTTGTCTTGTTTGTATTCAATATTTTCGATTATTTTTTTATTTCAATATGTTTGATTAAAGTATTAGTTAGTAGTTTTGAATATTTTCTTTTCTTTCCCGCTCTATGAGCTCACTGAGGCAGGTTTACTCAACTATTGCACTGCAGGTGAATTAAGATGGATACACTGGTATGGTATTTTCCATCTGAAGTCCCATTGTATATAATGCTGTTTACATCATTTAAATACCTTCTTTTCTTGTTCCAAATATTTGGACATTTTGGTGAAAATGTTATTGTGATTTGAAAGTATACATTAACACAAAAAACATTATGGATTTTTATTTCAAGCATCGCCCCATGTCCAAACTTATTACAAGCACTCAAGACTGCAACTACAAGTTTGAAAACAAGGGAAAGCACATCACGGCCGCCATATGTACAGAAAAACACATCTACCTGCCATTTTCACATGAGTAAGTAATCTAGCGAGTGCAGATTATGTGTGTTTATATTGCACTGTTATGCATCACTTTCTAATCTGCCTTGCAGGGACAATGTAATATCTTCTGTGGTGACCCAGGATATAATCTTTAAAAGCTCTAAAAGGATCAACAATAAAGTGTTTGGTTAGTAATAAGTTAGCCTGACACATGTAGTTTTAGTTTACATTGCTTAGTGTGAAATACAAAATTAATGCATAATATGTTTTTTAACAGAGGTAAACCCTAGCCAGAGCAAGCCACTACACTTTGAAGGTCCTGAGGATAAAGCTCCAGTCCAGACTAAGGACACTGTTCTGAGCTCCCTCCAGGACCTTGTCACTTTGGCAGGGACAGACCAGAGTAGGAAGAGGGCCGGCCTCTTCCATAAGTTTGTGTCCAGCCTACGCGTCCTGAGGAATGAGACTCTGAGCCAGGCTCTCACTGAGATGTTGGATATGTCAGGCTGGCTTACCTGGCAGGCCCTGTTACAGTGTGGAACCACAGAGTGCAGCAGTGCCATGCTGCATGCTATCAGGACCAATGATGGGTTGTCCCCAGGGGTGGATGCCCTGGTCTACGGGCTGAGTCTGCAGCCCCATCCTGATGCCACACTTGTCCGGGATATGCTCAGCATGGCTCAGTATAAACAGAGCAGAGCCATCATGTATGCTCTAGCCAACACAGTCAAGAAGTAAGAAAAAACATATTTTTCTCTGACTTAAAAACCCACACACTCCTTTGCTATTAATATATTGCTTTGTGTTTATTTTTATATATTTAAAATACATAATACCTTAAAATGTAAGGAACCAAAGCAGGGCATGAAACATATATTTATGTTGTATTTTGGAGACCATTAGTGAGACACACTTTCATCATCTTCATCCACCCAGAGCATATTGTCTTTGTCTCTGGCCCACAGGTTTCACAAAGCAGATGTCTCTCCAGTGGTCAAAGATGTATCAAAGTTCTTTGAAACACTTTTAAATGATTGCTCTGGAGAAATCCTTGATGAAGACACTCTAGCTGACCACGAAGATATGTCCTTCCTTATACTGAGGGTACTAATCATTAAAGCTTATTATTGACTACGACATAGTCAGATCTTGTCAGGTAATCTCAGGAGTGCAGTCTGATCACATTTTTTTTTCTTCTAATCTGCAGGTTGTTGCTGTCATGGGTCAAGCCATGCAAGCTGCTAACCCCAGCCTGATTTCCTCCATTTTGCGTTGTGCTAAGAAAACAGACATTCCATTATCAAACCAAAAGGCAGCTATACAGGCCTTTAGGTTGATGGATATTAATGATGAGGTAAACTCCTTCACACTTCACACTTTGAACACATTGCTGTTGTATTGTGATGATGACGACACTAACGTTGTGGGATTTACTTGACATTATAACAAATCGTTATAATCAGTATGGACTTGTCATTTGAATTTGACCACAGGTCAGAAACATTTTCATGGAGGTGTATGAGGATGCTCAGAGCCCTGTTGAAAAACGTGTAGCAGCCTACCTCATGCTGATGAAGAGCCCAGACCATGCCCTGGTAACAAACATTTTGAACAATTTGGAGAATGTGAGTGATAAGCAGCTCAAGAGCTTTGTGGTCTCCCATCTGAAAAACATCCACAAATCCGGCGAGACACAAATGTATCAGTGAGTATTGGCCAGCAATATTAGCTACTTATTTATATCTTCTCGGCACATATTTACTTATGTGATAAAATAATAGAAATCATATCTAAATATATATATATGACCTTTGTATGCTACCCACTTTGCACTAAACCACAGGCAGACAAAGTAAAAGACTAACAGTAGTTGTCAAGTCCTTCAGGTTTTTGGCCTGTACCAGTGATTTAGCCTGACTTGATAGGCTAGAGGGCAACAGAGGACGCTTTGGACAACTCAAATTCGTTCTTTTTGTCTTTATTTATTCAAGACAGCTCCAAGAATTGATCAGGTTGAAAACCTTCAAAACACAAAGGACAAACAAAAGTTAGCTCACATGCTACACAAATTACAACATTTTGCAGGTCTCACTGCATTCTCAATAATAATAATACCACAAACTATGTCCATCCATCCATCCATCTTCTCCCGCTTATTTCTCCCAGGCCAGCGAAGAGATATAATCCCTCCACCTGGTCCTAGGTCTACCCCTTGGTCTCTTCCCAGCTGGACGTGCCTGGAACACCTCCCTAGGGAGGCGCTCAGGTGGCATCCTAACTAGGTGCCCGAACCACCTCAACTGGCTTCTTTCGACGCGAAGGAGAAAACTATGTTTTAATTAAAAAGGATAAATTGTTACTTTAAAACCACATCATTAACTTAAATGAATTAAGAGTGTTTATCTCCACTTGGAAACAAGCACCAGAGAAAACCTCATCTGAACACCTGCGCTGTCTAAATTACACAGAAAACAAACGGAGCACAGGCAGCTGTTGCATAAAAAAAACAGCTGATTGCGCAACAGCACTCTCGCAAAGTGCGGCAACACATCAAGTACATAAACACAATAAACATACCAACGGCGTCTCCGGAGCCTCACACACACTGTCGCCTGGTTCTCTCTCCGTGGCTTTGAGAACAAGAGACCGGCCATCACAAACTACACCCCTTTTGTAGCCGTGTTGGCGGAAGCGGCATTCATATTTTTTCTATAGCTCGCTTATGAAAAGTAGCCTACGCTATCCAAAATAAACAAATACCCTCTCCTGGTATTGAACAATACTATAATAACAATAATAATAATAATAATCTAAATGAAAACACATAATTATTTATTAGTCCGTTTTTCACAGATATTATTACATATTGACTTTCGTCTCGACAGTGGTGAAAACATTCCAACAACTAGCAGCTAAACACAGTCTGTTTTATTGTTGCTCTATTTCTGCTAGACATCGGTGATTCATGATCACATGTTATACATAGCTAGTTCATAGAATGTACTTTTATCTGCCCCTAAATGACAACAACAAATATAATAACGCTTGTTTAAAGATAACCAAATTGTTTATGCATGTAAAGTGGTTTAGCACACAAATGATGGGGAAAGGGAAACATCTTCTTACAACAACGCTCTTGATTCTCCCTACTAAAGATCCAGGAAGGACATTGAGTTGGTCCTGGAAGACACAAACACACTAGTTGATGGCATGTCAAGCCACTACAAAATAGAATCTGTCTTGGGCTCAATTCAGAGCAACATCATCTTCAATGCCACAGACACCTTACCTAAGGAGGTTATGCTGGAGACCACTTTAAAGGTGTTTGACTACAATTATGACATATTTGAGGTAAGTTTTAATTATCATTTGATAAATGTGGTAAAAAATAAATAAAGATAGTTTATTTGATAGATGTTTAAGCAATCTAAATGTAACCCTTCAAGGTTGGTGTTGAGGGAACAGGATTTGAACCAACGATTGATGCTCTCTTTGGAGAGCAAGGCTTCTTCCCTGACTCCATTTCCAAAGTTATGTACTGGGCAGGTGACAAAGCCAACATTCTGAGAGAGGTTTTGGAGAAAGTTTTCCCAGAAAAAGACAGAACTAAGAGACAGGTGAAAACATTTTTGGACTCATACATTTTGTTTTTGTGTACGTCTCCTTTTTCAAAACCCTGCCTCATCAGCTATACTGTTCTTGGTACCCTTTATTGCTGTAGACGCATATCCAGAAACTAAACTTACACTGATAATATCCCTCCAGGTCCCAGAGAATCTTCTGAAATATATCGCAAACAGTGCCCAGAAGCTCATGGAGGATGTGCATGTCTCACCAGCCCCTGAAACCATTGCTTATCTTCGTCTCCTCGGAGCTGAGATAGGATACATGAAGACCAAAGACATGAGAAATATGGCTCAGACTCTGTCCATGTACTACCATGTTTTCATGAGGGAGCTACCTGTCAAGGTCAGATGTGTTGATTTCTAACATTTATTTTGCAAGAGAACTAAACTAAAAACATTTGCATTTTTACATCAACAAATTTGTGTATTGAATATTGTCAATTGATTATTGACAATACTCGGGGCGGGGCTGAATTATCGGAAGTAATTTCAAAATAAAAGCCCACGCTTAGTCAAGTTTTTAGATATTTTGGGAATAACTGGAGAGGAAGTGTAGGAGCTAAAGAAACAGGCTTTTATCTCCTCCTAGAGCCTATATTGGTAAGATTACTTTAATAGAACTGGATACCATGTAAGGAGAGATGGAACAAGGAAATGTGGAGAGGTGAGACGTCCTTCCTTTCTCTGAAGAATCATATAAAGCCATGGGCGCGGGAAGGGGGGTGCTGAGGGCGCTGCAGCACCCCCTAGCGGCAGACAAGCAGTGCGGAGCTCCCCTGTCTGAATTATTATTTGACGGTTATTGCTGCTCCCGCTGTGCATAATCTGTGTAATATGTAGCCAATACATTTCATATTGTTCGTAAAATAATATTTTACATCTTTGTAGTGTGTGTGCTCACCAGTGGCATCGCCTGGCCTGCGTCGCCTGGCCGAATGTTTTTTCTGTAGCCCCGGACAATTCTACCTCAATAATATAATACATCAACCATGCTTTACGTGACACTAATCATGACACTAGAGAGGACGGCAGGACTGTAATTTCCTGTGTTCAGTGAATGCAACAAAGACACCAGACCAATCAGAGAGTTGCATGGAAATACATTACATTACATTACATTGCATTGCATTTAGCTGACGCTTTTATCCAAAGCGACGTACAATAAGTGCGTTCGACCAACAAAATACAAACTTGAAGAAAACAGAATCATATAAGTACATCAGGTTTCATAGAGCAAAAACATTTCAAGTGCTACTCAACTGGCTTTAGATAAGCCAGTCCTTTACTAATATATAAGTGCTTTGTTAATAGTTTTATCGCTCGAAGTGGAGTCGAAAGAGATGAGTTTTCAGTCTGCGCCGGAAGGTGTGTAAGCTATCTAATGTCCTGAGCTCATTCCACCATTTTGGAGCCAGGATAGCAAACCCACGTGTTTTTGCTGATTGGAACTTGGGTCCCCTTCGCAGCGAGGGTGCAGCGAGCCGTTTGGTTGATGCAGAGCGGAGTGCACATGCTGGGGTGTACGGTTTAACCATGTCCTGGATGTAGGAAGGGCCAGATCCATTCGCAGCATGGTACGCAAGTACCATTGTCTTGAAGTGGATTCTAGCAGTTACCGGAAGCCAGTGGAGGGAGCGGCGTGGTGTGGGAGAATTTAGGAAGGTTGAAGACCAGATGAGCCGCTGCATTCTGGATGAGCTGCAGAAGTCGGATGGCACATGCAGGTAGACCAGCCAGGAGGGAGTTGCAGTAGTCTAGGCGTGAGCTGACGAGAGCCTGAACCAGAACCTGCATGGCTTTCTGGGTCAGCTGGGGACGCATCCTCCTGATGTTGTAAAGCGTGTATCTGCAGCAGCGGGTTGTAGCAGCGATGTTTGCATTGAAGGACAGGTTGTTATCTAGGATCACACCCAGATTCCTTGCAGTCTGAGTCGGTGAAACAAAAGAGGTGCCGATGTTGATTGTTAGGTCAAGAGTGGGACACTCTTTTCCCGGAAGGAAAAGCAGTTCAGTCTTGTCAAGGTTGAGCTTGAGGTGATGAGCAGACATCCACTGAGAGATGTCAGCTAGACAAGCAGAGATGCGTGCGACGACCTGGGTCTCTGAGCGGGGAAAGGACAGAATTAATTGGGTGTCGTCAGCGTAGCAGTGGTATGAAAAACCATGCGGGCTAATGACAGATCCGAGCGAGTTTGTGTACAAGGAGAAGAGGAGGGGACCAAGAACAGAGCCCTGAGGGACCCCTGTAGTTAATTGACAAGGGTTGGACTCCGACCCTCTCCAAGTAACCCTGTAGGTGCGGTCTTTGAGGTATGAGGTGATGAGGGAAAGTGCAGAGCCTGAAACTCCAACTTCTTGGAGAGTGCGAAGGAGGATCTGATGATTCACCGTGTCGAATGCAGCAGACAGGTCCAAAAAGATGATGACAGAGGATAGGGAGGCTGCTTTAGCAGTGTGCAGTTACTCAGTGACAGCAAGGAGGGCAGTTTCTGTGGAGTGACCTGCCTTGAAACCAGACTGGTGCGGATCCAGAAGGTTGTTCTGATGGAGATAACAGGAGAGTTGTCTAAAGACAGCGCGTTCAAGTGTTTTAGACAGGAACGGGAGGAGAGAGACAGGCCTGTAGTTTATAACATCAGACGGGTTGACAGTGGGTTTCTTTAGGAGAGGGTTTACTCTTGCCTCCTTGAGACTGTTTGGAAAGTGACCAGAAGTTAGAGAAGTGTTGATGAAATGGGTGAGAAACGGTAGAATATCAGGAGCGATAGTCTGAAGGAGATTTGAAGGGATAGGGTCCAGAGGACAGGTGGTAGGGCGGGCAGAGGTAATGAGGGTAAGAATCTCACTTGTGCCCCTTTCACACCAGCGCCTTTTCAGCTCCGGCTCGGAGCTAGAGCCTGAAAAGCGCCGGGTTTTCCAGTTCACACCGGAGCTGCGCCGGCTCTTAGCTCCGGAATCCGCTTCATTTCCAGCTCCAAAAAATTGTCGGTCCAGAGGCAAGAGCTTTGGAGCTAAGAGGTGACGTCGCTTACGTCTCTCTTACGTCGAGGCGTGCAGGAAACTAAACCCACCTTACATGGGTCGACTGTTATGCCTGCCTACAAGCAGTAGTGCCTATAAACACACTTTATAAAGTCAGGCAACACTAACCAGGCTTCGTGTGATTCTGTTTATTTGTGCCTTACTTTGACCATCCGTTCACTGTTATCGATCATTGTGGAGAGGCAGACGTGTTGTTTTGTATTATTGTAGCTATCGGATGCAAGTAGTCAGTTTAGCTTCGGTTGCTATGCTAACATCACCCGTTTTATACCAGAGAACCTTTCATAACAGCGTTGTGATACCAAACAGCGTCAATTCAGACTGACACACATTCACTTAGGCTAAGGGGAACTGGGGATATGCATCAGCTGCTTGTGTGAGTCGGACAGTGAATACTTTAGAGCGGCCGCTGCAGTTTGAGCTAACCGGGAGCTAACGGGAGAATAAACTCCCGTGGAAGAGCAGCCAGCACTGCAGCGGTCGGTAAATGCTGCAGAAACACATTAATAAACAATGAACCACGGCACTCTGGAGAAAAGTATAAGGTTGGAGAAGTCGTTATTCAATTTATTCTGGCTTCGTGTGATTAAAAGCAACACGATCATCGACCCGACGCAGTTGTTGTTGTTGTGAGCTGCCGTTGGGGGGCAAATCAGCGATGTAAACGGTGACGTCATGACGCAGCAAGGGCATCTCTAGGGCGCCAGTGGGCGGTGTGCACAGAGCGGGAGCTGAAAAGGGAAACCGGAGCTGACCCAGAAAAGCTCCCGCTCGGAGCTAGAAACTGAAAAGCGCTGGTGTGAAAGCCGCATTGGAGAGAGAGGGGAAAAGGAGGTCAGTGTGTGGGTGAAAGGAGGGTCTGGTGACCCAGCGGTGAGTAAAGGTGAGTCAGAAAAAGAAGAGCGAATATCATCAACCTTTTTTTCAAAGTGGTTAACAAAGTCGCTTGACAGACGGGAGGAGGGGAAAGGGGCTTTGGGGGGGTCCAGGAGGGAGGAGAAGATGGAAGATAGTTTTTTGGGATTAGAATAGGAAGATTAGATCTTATCTTGAAAGAAAGTGCTTTTTGCCTGAGAGATCGAAGCAGAGAAAGAGGAGAGGAGAGCCTGATAGGTTAGGAGGTCATCATGGTGTTTGGATTTCCACCGTTTCCGCTCTGCTGCCCGAAGGACGGTTGTATTAGCACGCAGTGCGTCATTTAGCCAGGGAGCAGGAGGGGACTGACGAGCCTGCCGAGATGTGAGAGGACAGAGAGAGTCCAGAGAGGATGAGAGAGTAGAGAGGAGAGTTTCTGCAGCAGAGTTTGGAGGTAGGAGTTGGAACGAGTCAGAGGAAGGGAGGGCTGAGAGCACCGATGAGGCAAAGGTAGAGGGGGAGAGGGAACGAAGGTTACGGCGGACAGGTGCAGGATGAGAAGAGATTAGTTTGTTATGTTTGGAAAGGGGTAGAGAGAATGAAATGAAGAAGTGATCGGATGTGTGGAGCGGGTTTACAGAGAGGTTAGAAGTAGTGCAGTTCCTTGAGAATATGAGATCAAGGACATTGCCAGCTTTATGAGTTGGTGGGGATGGAGACAGTGAGAAAGCAAAGGCGGTTAACAGAGATGTTAGTTCGTCTATCTTCCCTGTCTGGACGTTGAAGTCTCCGAGAAGTACAGCGGGAGGGTCAGATTCAGGGATGTATGAGAGGAGATTATCTAATTCCTCCAAGAATTCCCCCAAGGCGCCTGGTGGACGGTAGAGAACAACAATGGTTAATTGTATAGGATGGGTTACTGTGACGGCATGGAATTCAAAGGTGGAAGGAGTGAAGTTAGGTAGCTTGAAGAGGGAGAAGCTCCATTTGGGAGAGAGCAGGAGACCAGTGCCACCTCCTCTGCCAGTGGGTCTGGGTGTATGGGAGAAGGAATATGCTGTGGAGAGAGCTGCTGGGGTGGATGTGTTGGATGGAGTAATCCAGGTATCAGTGAGAGCAAGGAAATCCAGGGACTGCAGGGAGGCGGAGCCAGAGATGAAGTCAGCCTTAGGAACAGCTGACTGGCAGTTCCACAGGCCGCCTGAAACTAGATGTTGGATCTCAGTGGAGCATGTGGGATAGACGAGAGCAGGCCGGTTATATCGATTACGAGATACACGGGGCCAGTGATAATTGCGAGAAGACACATAAACAGGAATGGAGAAAATACACATTTTTATAGCATGAGAGGCTAAACAATTAAATAAAACACCAGCGATACTTAGCTCAATCAAAGTAGGATTTGCCTCCTCTTTGCCTCCCTCGTGACTCCCGCAGGACTCCTTTGTCTGTCAGTCTTAGCCTGTCTGACGCTGAAGCTGACGCTCCAGGAAAGTGCTACCTGATTGCTGAGTTCTCAGAGTTGTGGGGCCACGTCCCTTTAATTAGTTCACTCTCTGCAGCTAGTGGCCCTCAAAAGGAAATCTAGAGTGGCTCCCGCTTGAGTTGCTATAGTATCTTTTCAGTGGCCCAATGGTTTTACAATTACATTAAACCCTAAGTTATAAAGTTATGAGTTTAACCCTTAATACAGTTACACCTACTCAATAAAGCTCTTAGTATTCTACAAATGTTTACCCTAGCAGTCAGGTAGTTCAGTTTTAAGGTTTCAGTCAAATTACTTGTCCCAAGTTTCTGCCTAACAGATACTGTAGCGGTTTTGAGATTTTAAAATCACAATTTCAGTCAGATCAACTACAGAGCATGTATACAGAGTACACACACTGAAACAGAGAAGTCTAAAAACAGAATGTTACTCACACAATTCTAGAAGTCACCAGTTGTTATCCTGTTAAAATCGAGTTGCACACTGGCAGGTCAGTCACCAGGATGAGATTTAGGCTGCGGCCCCACGAGGACGAAAACGGCTAAACGCATAGGATTAACGCAAACGCAATCGCAAACGGCTTCCGTCCACATGCAATAATTATCCGGATAGTGTCTGCCCACACGAGACCGCTCCGTTTAGCTCCAACCGCTGGAGAAGCTGCAGTACATATGCAGGAGCCTCTACGTGGCGCTGTAACTTCCTCCACAAAAGCAGAGAAGAAGCATGGTTGTCATGGTTGCCCTTCTGTTTATTCTCCGCGGTGGGGGCCGAGGGAACCGGGCAGAGTTTTTCGCCAGTCAGCGTGTATTGAAGTTGAAATCTTCCGGACAAAATGATAAAAGTGCCGGTCAAAGGTCTTCTTTGTTATTTATTGAGCTTTAAAACAAATGAATAACGACTCTATATAATATAATGATAAAATACACGGAGCCTCTCTTTTTCCTCCCTCTCTTCGGACAGCGTCAGTGTCTGTCTCATGCAGCAGCTCATCCAGTAATCAGTGACCCGGCCGACTGTAAAAATAAACATATTTATAACTAGTTTAGGGAGTTTGAGAGGTAATTAAAATAGCTAAGGGTGATGATCTGACTTGAAGTGTGTGTTTTGCTGCAGCGGGAGGAGCTGCAGGTGAGCAGAGCTGCGTGTCTCCGTCCTGTCAGATTAGACTTCACTCGCGAGAGAAAGATAAATAATCTGAATTCAGGGTGCAGTTTACTTTGACGCGGGGGTGAGCAGCAGAGGTGGGGAGAGGCGGGGCTATTGCCTCATCATTATTGCTGTAGATGTTGCACAAACAACTGTAGCATGGTCAATAGCGTCCGGAGCACGATAGCAACTCTGCGATCCGCCATTGTTGTTGTTGTTGGTGGTGAAACACTTCAGCACTGGCGCGGGGTAAGCGGAGGTGAGCAGAAGAGGTGGGGAGAGGCGGGGCTATTGCGCAATCACTATCAGTGATCTGAAAATGTCCGTATAGGGCGCACACACGGAGCCGTTTGACCCCCCAGAGAGTGGCGTATGCATTTCTATCCACCTTGGGACCCGTTGTCGTTTCCTCAGTCGTTTAGTGCCGTATTCGGTCGTCCTCGTGTGGCCGAACGGTCTATATGACACTAAACAGTAACGCAAACGACCGAATTCGTCCTCGTGGGGCCGCAGCTTTAAATACAGTTTCTGTGGGGGAAGTGGGCGCAGATCAGAGCTGATGGGCCTCAATCGAGACTGGCTCCCTCTTGAGCTGCTATAGTATCTTTTCAGTGGCCCAATGGTTTTACAATTACATTAAACCCTAAGTTATAAAGTTACGAGTGTAACCCTTAATACAGATACACCTACTCAATAAAGCTCTTAGTATTCTACAAATGTTTAAATCAAAGTTAACCCTAGCAGTCAGTTAGTTCAGTTTTAAGGTTTCAGTCAAATTATTGTCCCAAGTTTCTGCCTAACAGATACTGTAGCGGTTTTGAGATTTAAAATCACAATTTCAGTCAGATCAACTACAGAGCATTTATACAGAGTACACACACTGAAACAGAGAAGTCTAAAAACAGAATGTTACTCACACAATTCTAGAAGTCACCAGTTGTTATCCTGTTAAAATCGAGTTGTGCTTGTGTCATTCAAGCTCGACTCTGTGTGGGTGTGGAAATAGCGCATTTAGGGAGAGAGAGAGAGACCCCCCCCCTTCCCTTGAAAAAAAAGAAGAGTTATTACGTCACAGCATATACTTCAGCTCCCACAGCCAAGCAACAATTACAAATGAATTAAGTCGGCACGGCGGCCCACATTGAACATTTCTTAGGCCTACTATAAGCTTTCGTTCGTTATTCTCGCGTCCAGGGGAGAAGCTTAGGATAAATGAGACCAATGGAGTCTGTCGAATAAGGTTCAAATGGGTACTTTAATTAAAATGGCGCGGTAATGTTACAAGCAAAATATTGTTCTGTGAGAAAGAGAGGGGGAAGCTGCAGCTCCCTCTCGCAGTCGCGGCCGTGAAGAAAGAGCTCCACAAAGCTCCGTCACCTGACTATATATCTCATTTGGCTCCTCCTCTTCAATGGCGGTTGTGGCGTAATCTTCCGCCCTCCTTTCACCAATGTCCGATATCGCACATAACAGAGGATTTTGACATTGTACATTCAATACATAACTAAACATGCCTTTTCTCCTCATATTCTCTTTCATGACTTTTCATTTATTGCATTTTAACGGCTGCAATCATTACTTTTCCTTAAAACCTGAAGTCAAGCTACTGTTGGTATTTCAGAGATCCCTTCCGGAATAGCTTTTCAAAATAAACTTTAACCACAGGCGAAAGCTAACCGGAAGTATTTTCACAATAAAACAGTTATAAAATGACTGGTGTTTAATCTATTTTATATCATTAAATCTTGATTTTAATTTCTAACAATCCCTCCTTACAGACCCTTTAGGGTCTGTAAATAATACTGAAATCAATGAGTTATTCATCTGAACTTTGCATAGTACATAACTCATATATAATTTACAATCAAAATGGAATGGTTCAATAAGATAAGATAAGATAAGACTGTATTCATCCCGAAGGAAATTGTTGTGCCAGAGTAACAAAATACAATAAACACAGCAGCAAAACTGTACACTAAAAGTGCAGCAAAAAGAGCAATTAAACATCCACAGACAACATGAAACGTAGAAACATAGATGGTCACACAATCAATGCAATTATTATTAGCAGTAGTGCAAAAATTTAAACGTAGTGGCAGTTACGTAATTGCACGTTATCATAGCATTATTAATAATATAATATAATATTGCACATAGTTATATATATAGCAGCGAATAACCTTAACTTTACAAAAATACAAAAAATACTTTGACTGGTCTTCAAACATAAAAGTTTTCCCTTGTGCATAACTTCTAGTGTTAACATTCAATATCATTCTTCAAAATAGCAGCAATGGCTTGGTATCAGAACATTTCTTTCTGCCTCCTTTCACAGAAACCGTTCTCATACCACGCTCAGTGTTAAGGCACTTGTTTTTACAAAGTGTAAAAGAAACAAACTGTTTTAGAATAGCACAAGGTAAAAAGAATACACCATCTCAGAATAGTATAAGGTAATAGAAAATACTCCATTTTAGCATTGTAGCTGGTTCTTCATTCAAATGATATCATTTGAAATATAACTGGTTTGGACCTTTAGAAGTATCACATCATTTGGACATTCTTTGAACAATCTCATCATTGAACATCCATCTCTGTATTTGGGGGTGGGTTGTCTTATTCTGCTAGCATTTGTAACTGTTTCCTCATGAGAAATGTACCCTCCCTCCTTTCATACCATTTAAGCGCATGTATTACTCCCAATTATAATAGTTTTTCAAAATTAAAATTTGTAATCGCTCTTTGCCCACTGTCTTTTTAAAACTCTACATCTTGGACGACAACCAAATGTTATTTCCACCTTAACAGTTCTCCTGTGGTAATAACTATGCTACAACGGTGAAATCACTTTCTTTGTCTTGGTTCTAGCTCTACCTTTAACAAATAAAGATGTGTCTGCTTTTATAGAGTGGTTACTAAAACTATCCCTTTAAACTGTAGATCAATATTGTAACAAATTAAATCTTCCCCAAATTCCCAAATGAATAAGAATCTCTTAAAGAATAATTAGTTTATATGATGGAAAAATTGAATAATATGTTCTACCCTCAGTGTGTTTTTAGGATTATTTTCACATTTTACTTTAATAGTTTCCTCTTTCTTACTTTATAAATTTACCAATTGATTAATTCATGGCTAATACATCTTTTTCTTTTCTTCTCGTTGGTGAATAAGTGTGTTTATGTAAACTCACTCACTCCCGTTTTCCTTCTCTCCCCCTCTGGTTGTCAAGCCACAACCCCCTCACATTCTGCTGGACCATGCCAATTCCTCTGGTTCTGTCCTGTCCTCCGTCCTGTCTTCTCCTCAGTCCATCCGCTCTTGAATCCTTCCGCTGCAACTCTCTTCAGTGGCCCAACGGCTTTGTGTTTCATCTCCTTCTTTACAGTCTCTTCGCTGTTGCTATCCTTCTCATAATTACAAAAATAGTCTGCTAAATGTTCTACTATGTCTTAATATTCTGCTAATCTGTGGATGCTTTATATGTAAATGCAATATGCTACTCCCTATCTTTTAAATAACATTCATTGGGTTGAACCGGGTTGAACTCGCGATGCATCGATTGCGTAGCGTCTTTGCATCGGTAAAAACCGATTCATTCATATAAAATCCCCTCATCTTGTCAACGCTCAGCAGAGACGATCTTTGATATTTGCTTCGCCACTACGGAGGCCGAGAGTCTCAGTTATCAACACACACGGAAGTTAAGGAGAAAGAGAAATACAGCGCACCGAAAAATACCTACAAATCAAACGTTTGGCAACACTTCGGATTGTTCAAGAAAGACGGTGTAATAATCCTTTATGCTATATAGTTGACCGCAGGTCATGGAGAGTGATCAGGTATCCGTAGACCTTTGTATGAGGTATCTTTATTACTTAACAGGTCTAGAGCCATGATACATAGATCCGTCCTAGATGCGGGCTTGCATACACACAGTATCACTCCGCAGCCGTCCCGCACCCCATCAGTAACGTCCTGATGGTATATGTGCGCGGCACTATATACTACAGACGGTCAACTTCAAAAATCGCTCGCAAATTGTTAACGATGCCGAGCCACTTTAAAGTACACAAGTAGTACGAGGAACTTAGCAACGCACATAAAGAGGCGACATGGGGTCTGCGGCTGAAAAGAGAAACCTGAAAGTTAGACTATGAGTTAAATCACTCAGTGAGGTGTTCTGTCAGAGAGAGTGGTGTTTAGTTTACAGCAGCCTGTGAAGGCCAATAATAATTTAAATGTCTTCCTTACTGTAAGCAGTTATGAAATACCTGTTTGTGAAAGAGGTTAAACCAGGCAACCTAAAACTAAATCTGAGCCTTGGTTAAATGACACGACTCGGGCTGTCCGACAGGATTGCCGTAGAGCTGAGCGTAAATGGAAAAAGGACAAACTGCAAGTTTCATTTGAAATGTTGAGGGAGTGTTGGCGTTTCTATCAGATCACTGTGAAGGAGGCAAAAAGCAAACTTTTATCTGACATCTTTCTGTCAAATCGTCATAAGCCACGCGTTCTGTTCCAGACTATTGATTTGGTCCTTAATGCCCCCCAGAATAGCTCTATGGAGACCTCTATCGCGGTCTGTGAAGATTTTCTTCACTTTTTCATTAATAAGGTAAACTCCACTAGAGCTCAAATCTCTGCTCCTGCAAATGACCCCTCAGTTCCTGCACTGTGCTCTGCTGTCTTTAATCAGTTTGAGCATGTAGCTCTGTCTTTTGTACAGGAGATTGTCTCCAAGTTAAAGCCCTCTGGTTCTCCAAATGACCCTGTCCCGCCTCGACTTTTTAAAGAGGTTTTCCCCACTGTTGGACCATCTGTGCTGGCAGTTTTAAACAGCAGCCTGCTCTCAGGGAAGGTCCCCGAAAACCTGAAGCATGCAGTAGTGCAACCTCGTATTAAAAAACCCAGCCTGGATCCCACAGTTCTTGCTAATTTTAGGCCCATTTCCAAAATGCCTTTTATGTCAAAGATCCTGGAGAAGATTGTCTACAGTCAAATTATGTTTTTTCTGGAAGAGAACAATATACTGGAGGTTTTCCAATCCGGTTTTAAAACTATGCACAGCACTGAAACAACGCTTTTAAGAGTCTTTAATGACATCCTCTTATCTACTGACTCTGGGGACTGCGTTGTGCTCCTACTTATTGACTTAACTGCTGCTTTCGATACAGTCGACCATGACATCCTGATCTCCCGCTTGGAAAAGTGGGTGGGCATTGAGGGAAAAGCCCTGGAATGGTTCAGGTCATATTTGAAGGACAGAACTTTCTCTGTCAGCCTTGGTGACTCCGAGTCATCCTCTGTTCCACTCCTGTATGGGGTCCCACAGGGCTCAGTATTAGGCCCCCTGCTATTCTCCCTCTATTTGCTCACTCTTGGGTCCATTTTTAGAAAGCACGGCATCGCATTCCACTGCTATGCTGACGATAGCCAGATTTATGTCCCTCTAACAAAGAAGGAGGGTTACCTAATTAGCCCACTGCTAAAGTGCCGAGATGATATAAAGGCCTGGATGGCGTGCAACTTCCTTAAACTAAATGAAGGAAAAACAGAAGTAATGGTTTTTGGTAGCACCACTGACACCACTTCTGTAGACCTGGGTCCCTTGAATCAGTACACCAAGCTCACCGTTACGAACCTTGGTATTAAAATGGACCGTGAACTCAAACTTGAGTGTCAGATTAAGTCGGTGGTAAAAACGAGCTTTTATCACCTGAGGCAGCTAGCCAAAGTAAAAACTTTTCTCTCCAGACAGCAGTTTGAGACAGTAGTCCATGCCTTTGTCACCACCCGGCTGGACTACTGTAACTCTCTCTACATGGGGGTCAGTGGGTCCTCGCTCGCACGACTGTAGCGGGTGCAAAATGCTGCAGCAAGGCTCTTAACTGGCACACGGAAGTTTGACCACATTTCCCCTGTTTTAGCTTCTCTCCACTGGCTGCCAATTTATTTTAGGATCCATTTTAAAATTCTTTTATTTGCTTTTAAATCCCTAAATGGCATGACCCCACCATACCTTGCTGAGCTGCTACAGCACTACACGCCGAACCGCCCTCTCAGGTCAGCGGACCAACTGCTCCTGAATGTGCCTAAAACAAGATCAAAGCTCGTTGCTTCTCTGTCGCGGCTCCCAAACTGTGGAACGCTCTGCCCCTGGAGATCAGACAGGCCTCCACACTGCCTGCTTTTAAATCGCTTCTTAAAACCCACCTCTTCTCCTTAGCGTTTTAACATTTGGCATTTCAACATCTTTTAGAGTGTTGCTTTTTTGCATTTAAATTGTTTTTTGTTTTTACTTGTACTTGTTTTATGGTGTGTGAGCTGAGCTGTGTTTTATCTATTTGCCTGTACAGCACTTTGGTCTGGAGGTTTAAAGTGCTTTATAAATAAAGTTGTATTGTATTGTATTTTTATTTGTATTCTTTATTGTTAGAGAACCCACTGCTTTCTGCTCACTGGTGAGTTAGCCTATGAGTGTTAAGCACATCAGGCTGGCAGCTGTATGGGCATTGCACTATGGTAGCTGTTATTTGCACATTGTTAATCATGAGCAATGCATCCTTACATTGTTTAACTGTGAGGTGTTATACAATTGTACTCTGGAGAGCTTTTAAAGGGAAACAAATAAACGGCATGATGGGATGTGCAGTACCAAATATGTAAAGCACTTTTTTGTTAATGTATGATTTGATGCATTTAAGGAATAAAACAAAAATCCTCTGTCGTACCATATTGAAGTATCATTACTTTTGCATAGTGTTGAATCGCATCGTATCGCACCGAATCGCATAATGTTGAATCAAATCGTATCGAACTGTATCGCAACAGGGGTGAATCGTATCGTATCGCATCGCCTGGTGTTTCAAATGTATCGTTAACGTATCGTATCGTGGCAACGTATCGAGATGCGCATCGCATCGGCCTCAGTGATGGAGATGCACATCCCTACAATATATAGGTGAGGGGGATGGGCACAGGTGAAAACAATCAGGGCAGGGCCAAGCAATCTCACGGGCGGGAAACACACAAAGGCAGGAACTGTGGGATCTGGAATGACAGGAAAGATTACTTTCAATATAAAAACAGGAAGTGACAAGATCAAAACACAAAACTAGAGTAAAAACATAACTAAACCTAACATATCTGTCGAGTCACAACATTACCCCCCCCTCTAGGAACGTCTCCTGATGGCCCAGGCAGATTAGGATATTGCCTGTAGAAATCCCTGATCAACTCCTGATCCACAACGTAGCGAGAAGGGATCCACATCCTATCCTCTGCTCCATAGCCTTTCCAGTCAACAAGGAACTGCTTGCCACGTCCCCTTCTCCGGACTGCCAGCAGTTTCTTGACCGTATAAACAAGGCCACCATCAACAATTCTGGGGGGTGGCGGAGGTTTAGTTGCGGGCACCAAACTGCTTTCCTTGACAGGCTTGATCTTCCCAACGTGGAATGTAGGGTGGACCCGCAGGGACCTGGGGAGTCGCAGGCGCACAGACACAGGGTTCACAATCTTTGTTATTGGAAAGGGACCAACAAACCTGGGGGCTAATTTTCTTGAGCGATATGGAGGGGTAGATCTTTCGTGGACAACCACACCTTCTGCCCAGGCTGGTACACTGGAGCTGGCCGGCGGTGTCGGTCAACCCCCCTTTTCATTGAAGAAGAACTCCTTAGAAGGGTTCGAAGGGCAGCCGCCCAGATGCGGTGGCAACGTCTGGCCAGGGCATGTGCAGACGGGACCAAGACCTCCTTTTCAGTCTCAGCAAACACGGGTGGTTGGTAGCCAAAGACGCACTGGAAGGGAGTCAGACCTGTGGCAGAGGTGGGAAGAGAATTGTGGGCGTATTCCACCCAGGTTAGATGCTTGCTCCACGATGAGGGATTCTGAGCCACCAAGCACCTCAGACATGTCTCCAACACTTGATTTAATCTCTCCGTTTGTCCGTTGGACTGGGGGTGATACCCAGAGGAGAGGCTAGCGGTGGCTCCAATGAGAATGCAGAACTCTTTCCAGAACTTGGAAACAAACTGTGGGCCCCGGTCTGACACAATATCCCTGGGAAATCCATGTACCCGGAACACATTGACCATCATAATTTCCGCCGTTTCCTTGGCCGAGGGTAGTTTGGTCAATGGAATAAAATGAGTCATTTTAGAAAAACGATCTACCACTGTTAGCACAGTGGTATTACCTTGAAACACCGGGAGTCCAGTAACAAATTCCATGGATATGTCAGACCAGGGCCGTTGAGGAATGGGCAACGGCTGCAGCAACCCCGCCCGAGACCTGGAAGAAGTTTTGCTGCGAGCACAAACAGGACAGGCATTCACATATTCACCAACATCTTTAGCCATGGACGGCCACCAGAAACGCTGCTTAAGTGCGAACATGGTTCCTCTAACCCCAGGATGACAAGTGAGCAAGGACGTGTGATCCCAGTGAATGATCTTGGAGCGTAAAGGCACTGCAACAAACAGCCTATTAGGTGGACACTCACTAGGTGCTGGGCTCTCAACATTTGCTTGCTGCACCTCTTTTTCTATCTGCCAAGTTACCGCTCCTACCACAGTGGTAGGATGGGTTCTGGTTCCTTGGAAGCAGGCTCAGGGTCAAACAGACGGGACAAGGCATCTGGCTTGATGTTCTGGGAGCCAGGTCTAAATGACAAGGTAAAATCAAAACGATTGAAAAAAAGTGTCCATCTAGCCTGGCGTGAATTCAGTCTCTTAGCCTTTCTTATGTATTCGAGGTTCTTATGGTCTGTCCATACCAGGAACGGCTGAGCGGCCCCCTCTAGCCAATGTCTCCACTCCTCCAAGGCTTGTTTCACTGTCAGTAGTTCACGATTGCCCACGTCGTAGTTCATTTCCGCTGGGGACAACTTACGGGAGAGATAAGCTCAGGGA
This sequence comes from Pseudochaenichthys georgianus, assembly GCF_902827115.2. Lineage (NCBI taxonomy): Eukaryota > Metazoa > Chordata > Actinopteri > Perciformes > Channichthyidae > Pseudochaenichthys > Pseudochaenichthys georgianus. The sequence continues at coordinate 35,278,165 of NC_047524.1, read as the reverse complement.
TGGAGCTTATTATCCTTTGCATCAGTCTTATTCTCTCTCAAACAGAAATGCTTGCAGTCCTCTCCCCATCCCTTAACTCTCCCAGATCTCCAGTCTATGTGTGGGTTGTGCTTGACTAACCATGGGTAATCAAGAATAAGTGGATGCTGAGCAGAATCAAATAAATGGAAAGTCATGTGTTCAGTATGTGTTGCATTTATGGTTATTTCAATGGGCATAGTACAGTGGGTAACGGTAAACAATAACCGACCATCCAGAGCAGAGGCCTTTAACGGTTGCGTCAAAGGAATTACCACACAGTTCCACTTCTTGGCCAACCCCCAATCCATTAAACTTTCATCCGCACCAGAGTCTATGAGAACCCCCTGAGTTAAAACATGTCTTTCTACTTTTACTTGTACCTGTGTCAACGTACGAGGAGGGAATCCAGATGACAGTCGGCTCACCAGGGTCCTCCTCGTCCCTGATGAGCCCGATCTTTTGCTGTACAAGAAGCCAGGAGGTGCCCCTGCTCCCCACAGTAAAAACACCTGCCCTCCTGAATGCGCCGAAGACGTTCCTCCAGAGTCAACTTTGCCCGACCCAACTGCATGGGCTCCTCTGAGACACTAGGGAGCACTCTTCTCTCAGGAGGAGTATCGACAGGAGTATCGACAGGAGGCCTCCAGGCGGGACGATGGCTTGGTGTGTCCCCTTGGTGTCGAGGCAGACGTGCCACATTCTTGAACCTTTCTTTTTGTCTTTCGGCCAGTCTATTGTCTATTCGAACTGCCAGTGCAATGACAGAATCCAAGTCTTCTGGGAGGTCCAAAGGTATTAACTGGTCTTTAATGGAATCCGAAAGACCAGACAATAAGGCGTCGAGCAGTGCTGAAGAATTCCAGCCACTATCTGCTGCAAGGGTCCTGAACTCAATGGCATAGTCCGATACTCTGCGCTGGCTCTGCTTAATCTGCATCAGTGCTCTGGCTGCCTCCCTTCCAGGAGCCGTGCGATTAAACACCTTGGTGAGAGTGTCTGTAAATACATCCAAAGAATTACAGGTAGGTGAATCTCTCGCCCATTCAGACGTAGCCCAGGCCGCTGCTCTCCCCGTTAAGTGGCTCACCATGAAGGCCACTATAGAATGATCAGTTGGGAATGCAGCAGGGTTATATTTATAATAGAGATCACAATGAACAATGAAAGGGCGACAGTCACCGGAATCTCCGGAGAATCGCTCTGGAGATGCCAGACGAGGCGGTGGAGCGGCACATGGTCAGCTGGAACAATAGGTGTGTGAGCAACAGCAGGAGGATGAACCAGTTTCCAGGTGAGCAAGGACACGGTGCAGCTGTTCGGCAAGGTGATTCACCTGAGTATTGACGGAGGCTTGAACATTTTCCTGACGGCCGGTCAGGTCCCTCACCCCCAGGTTGATGGCGCCCAGCTGCTCCTCATGCTGGTGTAGCCTCGTTCCTTGAGCTCGCAGAGCTATCTTCACTGTCTCTGAATCCGCTGGGTCCATATTTTGGTCAGTTCGTACTGTTATGAACCGAGACACAGGATGCAGGACCCAAAAGCAGGATTCGGAGACAGTTGTCCAAAAATAGAATGATCTTTAATCACAAAAACTAAATCGTACTTTCCAAAAATAGAAAGTAGTTAAAAAGCCAAAACAAAGTTGTACAGCAACACAAAAACTCACTTGGCAAAAGGTCTAAATCACAAGGTACATATCAGGAGTCAAAAGGCCTGGGTGCTCACGACATGAAACATAACGAACTGACAAAGGACAAAGAAACACCAGGGCTATATATAGGTGAGGGGGATGGGCACAGGTGAAAACAATCAGGGCAGGGCCAAGCAATCTCACGGGCGGGAAACACACAAAGGCAGGAACTGTGGGATCTGGAATGACAGGAAAGATTACTTTCAAAATAAAAACAGGAAGTGTCAAGATCAAAACACAAAACTAGAGTAAAAACATAACTAAACCTAACATATCTGTCGAGTCACAACAAAAATACCCTTGGGCTGAAGATGTATCACCTGGTGGTCTGGCCCTCTGAGCTTTCTCATTGTTGTGGTTGATACCAGGCTGTCAATGGCATTTGGTTCATTTTTGGCAATCCTGTTCCTCTTTGACATCCCTGGGACCCCCTGCCTCTGTCGTAATCATTGAAACCTCCCCTGGGGTAACTGCATGGAGGGCCATTGTTTGGTGCACTGTTCTGTGGACACTCTCTGGACCAATGTGTCAGCCGACCACATTTGTAGCAGCCTTCATCTCTTCTTTGTCTTTTATTTCATTTCAAACCTTTATTTATCCAGGTGTATCCCATTGAGATAATTGATCTCTTTTTCAAGGGAGACCTGCTCAAGTAGGTTCCACATGAAACATAAACAGAACAACAAAAAGGACATCATACAGCATCATTACAGGGATTTACAATTTACATAACTATCCACATGCACAGGTATCAACAGCTTCCGATTGAGTAGCATCCTGCCGAGCTTTAAAAACATTTAGTGGCACCAGATTGCTCAGTTTCCATTTAAATTGCAGACTATTCCAAGACAGTGGAGCTGCACATCTAAATGCCATCTTCCCTAAGACAGTCCTAGCAGTTGGCACATTTAATAAAAACATGCATGCGATCTCAGGCAGTAGCCACTTACAATTCACTGTGAGATCAGGGAGCAGATGTAGGATGGAAGTTTCCCTAACATGGTCATTGCCCTCCTCTCCATTGTCCCTTTTGTTGATGCTGTATGGGAGTGTATACCTGTGCTTGCGGCTGTACTTGGGTAGGAGGATATGCAGGTGTTTCCTGTTGCTGAAATTGTGTGGGAAGATATTATGGTACTTGCAGCATCCTGTGTTGCGGACAATATCTGGCCCAATGTGAGAACTGACCACCCATCCTTCACCTTGGAAACCTTGTCCTGTTGATCGATTACCCCCTTGGAAATGTCCTCCCCCTCTGCCACTTTGTCTTCCTCGGAAACCTCCTCCCCCTCTCTGTTGATTCTACACCTGAATCTCTGGCACTGCCTGAGCTTGAATTGTTGGAGGTGTCTGACCTGCCTTCTCTGGTTCTATGGCCATCTCTGAGAACTTCCCCTCCCTTCTCCTTCTCATGTTTTTATAAGCTTCGGTGTCTCTCCCAGCTTCCTGGCTCGTCAAGAGTCTTTGGTTTAGTGCCTTCACTGTGTTACCTTGTTCTGTAATTAATTTGTATGCTTCTTCTTCTCTTCGCCTTTCAACTCCTCGTGTCTTGAGTTCTTCTTCCATTCCTCTGCGGTGTTCTCCCATTCTTCTATTGAGTTCTGCCTTCAGCTGAGTGGCACTGGATAGGTTGCCTGCCTCATAAGCCAATTCTCTCTCTCCTGCGGTTAATTGAATTGAAGCATGGTGTAAAATGTTGTTCTCTGGTATGTCGGGAGGAGAGTCTTTGGTCAGGCTTGGATACTGCCTTGGAGTTTGGATAACTGGAGCGGCTTCTGTTATTCTTGCCATGTCTTCCCTCATTGGCAGGTCTGCTTCTTGGACCACATTTATGCTGTCTGCCGGCCCAATACTGACATATTTTAGATGATGTAACAGACCTATAACTCTTGATTTCCTTTGGTCAGCTTTCACCCATGCTCGTTGCTGTTGTAGGTGTTCTTCATGTTCATAGTCAAACACTGCTATTACAGGGGCTTCTGTTGGTCCAGGCTGATCATCTGCTGGAATCAATCCCCCCGTTTGCCACTGTTCCAACAGTTTCTCTATGTGGTTCCATTTCTCCTGTCTAAAATGTGGATGTGTCGTAGCATCTGATCTTATGCGTATCCTCTCTTTAACAGTTGCAGTTGAGCCTGGCTCTGCGTCTGGTCTCAACTTAGTGTCTTTCGGTGACATGTTCTTTAACTACTTGAATGGAATTATTAAGTTATCCATGATGAAGCACCAATCCTCTGACTAGCACCTTCGTTCCTGATAAATAATATCCTATGTCATCAGAATTTAAATTATTATTATTATTATTTTTAAATATTTTTTTTAAAGTTTGAGTTGTTTTTAGAAGTTAAAATGTTTTTTAAGTTTTTTTTTTTTAAAGTTTAAAAAGTAAATTTAGAAAATTAAAAAAAATTAAAATGTGTACAGTGTATGTTTTGACTTTTAAATATGAAAATAGAAATATGGTGAACATCTAAATCTGCTGTGTACTGTGTATACTGAAGTGTATGGAATTATGCAAATGTCATAACTTGTGTTAGCTTCAATACATTGGTGTTTGAATCTTCTATAGTCTCTAGGTTGAAAGACTATTATGTAACGTTTCTTATCTTAAAATTAGAAAACACTTGCAATTATATCTGTGTGTGATGAAGCATGTGTTCATTTATAACATTTAAAATTAAACTTCAGAATATTATTGTATCTTTCCCTAAAATATGCTTTATTTATTATTCTGCTCCTGTGATATGTAATAATTCTGTACTACCAGCAGAGTGCGCTGTTGTAATTTCCAGCTTAATCCACTAGGAATAGCTGTTACAAAACTGAACAAGAAGAAGCTTATTTTCCTTAAAAATATCTTAAAAATGGGAAAAAATTACAATTAAACAAATACAGCACATAACCGCCAAAACACATTTGCAAACAGGAATACTTCAAAATCCGCCAATACACATTTGCCAGCAGAAATACTTCAAAAATCAGATTGGACTTTTAGAAAATACAATATTCCTTCCCTACAAATACCAAACTTCCAACGGTATAGATAACCTGACTATTTTCTAGTTCCAACTGTGACAAGAAGTATGATGTTCTTCACAAGATGGAGTGCCTAGCCTCATGTGAGTGAAACTAGGTGTATGAGAATTTACAGAGTACTTTCAATTAGCATTTCACAAAATGGCAACTGCCGTGTGTCTGTTTGTCAACATGAGATCAAAACAAGATGGCAACTGATTTTCCAACCTCTAACCATAGACTGTATATATAAATGGACGTAGGGTCCGTGACATCACCCATAGGATTCTGCAGAGTTGACGAGAAGCCCTTACGGCCTGTCCACACACAGGCATGAAAAAAATATTGAAAAATATTGATGCTGGGCGTGTCTGAAGCTTGGAGATTTTTTGCGAACAACACGACCAACAACCAATCACATGAATCTCCCGCCCCCGACATACAAAGCAATAGTAATGTTAAAACGAAGTAAACTGGATATAAACTCCCCAAACAGGCGAAAACCTACCAGTTTCACCCACTGTCTCTGCCACCTCCCTCCATGCCGGGTTCCTCCGGTTTGTATCCCGGTAAATAGTTCTGGTCGCAAAGAACCGGGTGATTTGCTACCGTAATTTCTTGTTTGGAATATGAGGAAATTAACTGCGGTCTGGCTCTCCCAGCTTGCACGCGGTTTGATTGGCTAGCGCTTCTACTGGCGGGATTTGCATAAACGGGATTTGATTGGCTGATGCCAGCTTCGAAAGCATCGGGAGCATCAAAAGTTGAACATTGCTCAACTTTTGATGCTCACGATGCTTGCAAAGCCATGCTCCGCTCCCCACAATGCAGTTCGGCAAAGATTCAAAATCTTCTACGTCACCCCATTCAAGTGTGGACGGGCCGTTAGTAGGCGGAGTCGGCCACTAACGGCTCGACAGTGACGTCAGAATTCAACTCCCGCCTGTTCCAGCCTGCTCCAAATAAGGGCAAAGAGGCGGAGCCGAGGCGGGACCTGCTGCCACCGAGCTGGAAGTTCCAGAGCTAGCTGAAGCTACCAAGCTAAGCTAATATGCTCCCCATCTGCACACTGCCGTCGCATTTTACGTTTCTAAGGTAAGCGGACATGAAACTATTCAGCAAAACTATAAATAATAATCTAAGTTATTGAGTTTTTAGCATAATACTTCAGAATCTTAAAACCCCTTAACGTTTGTATGCAATTGTGCTAAATTCAACAAATATTAATGTTTGCATGACATTAGTTATTTATATTTTGATATCACTTAATTACACGTTTAATACATTTAAGTCAAGCTAAGGTACATGTGATGGTAGCTAGTTAGTGCTCTTACCTGTGATGCCTCCTCCAAACAGCATAATAACCAGACTGTATCATTACAACTAGTAGCAGTTCTAGATCCTTGATTTTAGACAAACAATTCAAAAGACAAAATGTATTTAAAGACCAATCTTTATTTGAATGTGCCTCTTAACCTGATATATTAGTTATACAGTAATAGTATTGACAATCTAAAAAAACTGAGCAACTCAACAGTCAACTTTATATTTCTTATTGTCCGAAGCATTTATTATTTTCATTTTTTCCCTCTCATATTCAGTGTGGACGGATTGAGACAGCGTGGTGTCCAGAGAGCTGCAGAGACTTCAGGGAGAAACCTCCGTGTGATGGACGTCCTGTCTGTTGGTTTGGAGAGGACTGAGGGTATTTCCTCTGCGAGGAGGACCAGGCCTGATGGAGGAGCCCATGCTGGGCATAGCTGATACCAACTGCACAGGCCTAGTCTGTCACTTTATTTGACTAAATGTGTTTACTTATACATTTAATAGGTTTACACCTTCTGTCCATATGTGCTTTTTATTTAAAACATGTTTGATTAAGTTTTGGTTCACATTTCAATAAATTGTATTTGTATTTGCACTCCTTTTGTCCATTATTCTTACTGAAAATGTTAGATTACACATTCACATCTGACTGAAGATTGGCCCCATTTATTTGTGACATTGCAAACTCTGCGGTACAAGGCACAAGTGATGTGAAGCTCATAAAGTGAGGCAAATAGAAATAATCAGCTGATGGAGTATTGATGTGGAAATAGGTGCATTCGATCAGCTGACTGTGTTTTCACAATAAAAGTAGTTTCTTAGTGAATGTCCTGTACTGGTCTTACAATCTCATAACATCAGCTTTTAATGTTCCTCTTGGATGTTCTTCTTGACCCTCAGAGAAGAACATGTCGTGTCTTTCAGGCATGTCCTTTTCGAACAAAAATGACAGGAAACATAAAACATATTATTGCAGAACAAGTGTGTTATTTATGAAAGTAGTGTGTTTGTGTGTTTAGGGGCTGTAGATATAATTATTTTGTAATTGTAATGATTTTTTTTTATTTCAACAGTGAGCTACAAAGACGATCAGATTATGAATGAAGAGTATGAAGTTCGTCAACATTGAAATATATGTTATCAAAATAATATTTAACTGTTATCAAAACGTATTGCAACTGTAGAAGCTTGCTCTGTTGTCTCACTGAAAGAATAACTTTTACCACGTTTTTTTCAGACAATATTGAGAGATAAATAGTAGCAGTTCTTACTATGTGTTAAATATCTTTGCCTTCAATATATTAAATTAGAAAGCTGACAAAACCATATTTCTTTAGCCTTTATTTATACAGGTGTAGATCTCATTGAGACACAAGGTCTCATTTTCACACAATCATAGTGCTTGTTAACATCTAAATGTAACCTTTTGCATGGAAAAAACCCTCAACTTAACTGATGTGTAGGTGATCTAGTATTTAGTATTGTTTAATGGAATGTATATCAGTGTATTCAAGTCAATACTTCATTTATTTAAACAAATATCTTTCTTGATTATTTGTACAGTATGAAAAATAGAGTCTTTGTACCTGTGCTAAAGTTCACTGCTGTGAGGAGTCCAGTTCTGTCTCTCACTCTCTGGTCCAGCCTGTCTGCATCACCTGGACACCTTAAACAAACAGATATATATATATATATATATATATATATATATGTATATATATATATATATATATATATATATATATATATATATATATATATATATATGTATATATGTATATATATATATATATATATGTATGTGTAAAGTACCATGTGTACAAACAATATAACTGATTCTTTTTATTTTACTGTAACTTTGGAAGTTGTGTTACCAATGCTTACTGTTTATTTGATACCCATTTGGTAATGTAATTAATAAAAACAACAAGGTTTGGGTTTGTTCTTCAGATGACTGTGACGTTAACGTGTAAGCTCAATAATGAACTCCAGCTCAACCAACCATATTGTAATATCTAACCTAATCATCTTGAAATATGACATTATTATTTGTAATATACACACATCTTATTATGAGGTTGATTTTACATACACTACTTCGAAATGAGCTTGTCTACATACTTGAGCATAGCCAATTTAAATTAACCTTCGCGATGATTCCTACCTACATAATAAAATATCTCTCTAAGTTACAAGGATGACCTTATTTTATAACCTCAAACAGAAGCCGTTTGTTCTACAGTATTATCCCACTTAACGCTTAACACTTGTCTATTTCGTTTTAACCTTTATATATACAGTCTATTATTTTAACTTGGAGACTACGATTAGCATCGTTAGCACCGATGTAGCTACCACTCACTTACACGCTAACCCAAGCCTTAACATTCATTACGTAGCTGATTCAAATCGTAAACACATCAATAAGTACTCGAATTTCACTTACCGCAAAAACCGTATTCATGCACCGTCTGTTTCAACCGCAGAGCGAGTCACAATAGTCCGATATATAAGCATGAAGAACAAACAACCACGGCCGGCTTCAAGTTGTGTTCCCTGGATGAACTGAGCAGGCAGAGTCCCTGTAGCTAGCTTCACGGAGCAGGTAGCAGAGAGACAAGAAGCTAGCAGCAGCAGTCACTTGACAGAGCTGTCACTCAATGTGACCACGCCCTAATATATGCATAACTTTAAGGCTTAATATTAATTAAACAAATGAGTTGAGAAAAAATGCACCCCCTACACAGTAGTCATGAAGGGGGAATCTAACTATACAGAGAATATGGTTTTTTGAACCACGATGTAAACATGTTTATTTCTGCTGTAAAATTGGGCATTTTAACATGGGGGTCTATGGAAATTGCTCCCTTCTGCAGACTGCTCCTACTGGCCACTAGATGAACTGCAGTGTGTGGCACTTCCGTATTGGCGTCCCAGCTCTTCCCCAGAGTTTGCCGCTTGCCTCTAACCTGACGAACAAAAGGATTTGAAAATACACCAAGTGGCTCTCACAGGGGAGTAACAAAAGGAACCACTGGTGTGGTATGTTATAGTCTAGAAAATACAACACAAAACAACACTGTAGTTTAAAATAAAATGTCTATGTAGTTTACAATGAAAATGGGCCTTGAACCACTTATGTTATAAGCCTTGAACCGAATTACGTAATATTTGACTTAGAGTCACTATGTTAATCCGTTGCTATTTAAACACGCTATAATGGGACCAAGTGGGACGCTATCCAAACACAATCAGGAGAATATCGTCTATCTATCGCACGAATGTCGCATTCCTCGTCATAATCCACACGCAATGTCTGGTTGAAAACAGAACAGAATAAACACTGATAAAGCCTTGAACCTTAATCAGGCCTTTTTACTAAAAGGACTTTTTTAAAACAGCTTTAAACTGTTGTTAGACTAACACTCACTTCTTCAAACTGACTCGCTATGTGTCCTTTATTCTAACAGCCTTGAACTGTTTAAAACACTTACGTTATAGGCGTTGAAACTATGAACGTAACAGGAGACACCTACTTGTTTTCAAATCAGCCATGAACAGACTACTCATAGTCTCCAATTCTAACAGCCTTGAACTGTTTAAAACACTTACGTTATAGGCCTTGAAACTATGAACGTAACAGGAGAGACCTTAATATTTCCGGCATACAAAACACACAAATTAATAGCATGCAGGGTTAATGCAGGAACAAAATAAATGTGAACTCACCCTGCTTACGACAAAACAGCGCCACAAGTTATAGGATGCCTATGTTTATAAATGTAGGTTGTTTTAACATTAAATGCACAGCTATTTTCAGGATCCGCTGGCCGCCATCAAACACACAAACCTAACATGTCTTACATAAACTATTGAAGAATTCTATATAACAGGGTTCTCCTCACCTCTTGGTTTTGAGCTCTTTTGTGTGTCGAACGGTTGCCAGCGTCTCCGGCGAACAGCAGGCTTTGTTGTCTCGCCCGGTCCACTCTGAATTCACGTCGGCTGGACACCAATTATAAGCTTTCAGTCATTATTCTCGCGTCCAGGAGAGAAGCGTAGGATAAATGAGACCAATGGAGTCTCTCGAATAAGGTTCAAATGGGTACTTTAATTAAAATGGCGCAGTTATGTTACAAGCAGAATATTGTTCCGTGAGGAGACACACTTATTCACTAACGAGAAATACGTAAAGAAAAAGATTTATTAGCCATGAATTAATCAATTAGTAAATTTATAAAGTAAGAAAGAGGAAACTATTAAAGTAAAATGTGAAAATAATCCTAAAAACACACTGAGGGTAGAACATATTATTCAATTTTTCCATCATATAAACTAATTATTCTTTAAGAGATTCTTATTCATGTGGGAATTTGGGGAAGATTTAATTTGTTACAATATAGGTCTACAGTTTAAAGGGATAGTTTTAGTAACCACTCTATAAAAGCAGACACATCTTTATTTGAATGGAAAATGTTAAAGGTAGAGCTAGTACCAAGCCAAATATGGTATTCCAAATTTAAAGTATTGATTTCACCATTGTAGCATATTTATTACCACAAGAGGAGAACTGTTAAGGTGGAAATAACATTTGTTTGTCGTCCAAGATGTAGAGTTTTAAAAAGACAGTGGGCAAAGAGCGATTACAAATTTTAATTTTGAAAAAGTAATATAATTGGGAGTAATGTAAGGCCTTGGATCACTCATTGTAATGGTGCATATTTTTGACAACCAATATCGTTCAGGGAGAAGGGGTCGCTCAACCCACCCTGCAGATGTTTTAAATCTTACTTGCAGCTCCAGAGGGAGCGCACGGCACCAGATTATGAGTTTTAAAAGAAGTGCCACCAGCTCCTAATGGTCATCCATTTAATCAGTGAAGACCTGCAATTTAGAGATGTTATTTAAAGTAGAAACATATCCGCCATAAGTGAAAATTCCCAAATTGAACTACAAACCATTAATGAAATGACTTCTGTTTTTAAAAATCCTTGATAAAGAGGGAGTAATTATCACATGCTCGGGTACCCAAGGTTCCACACACTGTTAAAGGGGTTAGCATAGTTATTTAAGTAGACCAGCATTGAAGATAAATTAGTATAATGAGTTAGTGATATTCCACTGGTTTTCACACAATTTCAGGGACTTTATCACATCATTAGAACAGACCACCCAGAGGTACTGAAGTAGGGACTTTATCACTGCATTAGAACAGACCACCCAAAGCTACTGAAGTAGGGACTTTATCACTGCATTAGAACAGACCACCCAGAGGTACTGAAGTAGGGACTTTATCACTGCATTAGAACAGACCACCCAGAGGTACTGAAGTAGGGACTTTATCACTGCATTAGAACAGACCACCCAGAGGTACTGAAGTAGGGACTTTATCACTGCATTATAACAGACCACCCAAAGCTACTGAAGTAGGGACTTTATCACTGCATTAGAACAGACCACCCAGAGGTACTGAAGTAGGGACTTTATCACTGCATTAGAACAGACCACCCAGAGGTACTGAAGTAGGGACTTTATCACTGCATTAGAACAGACCACCCAGAGGTACTGAAGTAGGGACTTTATCACTGCATTAGAACAGACCACCCAGAGGTACTGAAGTAGGGACTTTATCACTGCATTAGAACAGACCACCCAGAGGTACTGAAGTAGGGACTTTATCACTGCATTAGAACAGACCACCCAGAGGTACTGAAGTAGGGACTTTATCACTGCATTAGAACAGACCACCCAGAGGTACTGAAGTAGGAACTTTTAAGTGATGAAATTCTACAACTGTTGAAACTGACCGACATCTTCTCCCAGAAATGACTGTCTAAAATGCTGTGTCCCAGAGTAGATGTTGGGTGGTATCGTGGAACTAAAACCTTGAATTCAGTCTTGCCACAGGATTGGACTGGGACCTGTGCACTAGCACAGCCAGTGATGTTTTTGTATGTAGTTAAGCAACATGGCGAAACACCCCAAAGCCAGTAGGGCTAAGAGACCAGTCCCAGGGAGAGTTTAGGCTCCACAGTGTACAAGGATAGCATAGGGATGCCCAGGGGAGGGCTAGATGTTGCAGTTGCATTTCCATGTCCTAACTTACCGATTGATCACGACGGCCTCTTCTAGAGAACATATTACTTTCATACCTTAAATCAGGGGTCGGCAACCCCTGACACGCGTGCCAACATTGGCACGCGGCACCGTAACCAGTGGCACACTAGGAATAAGTGGAATAAGTGTAGATACATTTTATTTTTGGATCCTGAACGAGACCGCCGAGACTCACCGTTGCCTGCAGCATGCACGCAGCGCAGCCCCGCTCTCTTTAACTCCAGGTGACTTTCTGCCGCTTTCCTCCGTGGTGCTGATCGTCTCACCACGGAGGAAAGCACTTCACTAATTGCAGTACCCATAAGGAGCTGTACAAATGCGTTTTTTTTTTGCGTGGCTGTGTATTTACTTGAAAGCCCAGTGGCGATCTGCTCATCTCTCATCGAAATAATATGCTACAAAGGGGCGGACTGGCCATCTGTGTGTTGAACTTTCCTGTCGGCTCCCAGACCGTAGTCGAGGAGGGCAGAAGCAACAAGCTTCAGGTTCAATAACCCACTTTAGCTTAATGACTGGAGAGAGGCGAGCTCTTCTTGGGAGGCCGTTGCATTTATTTAGCTGTTCACAGACCTCTGTTTTTCTGCTTCCTCGTTTCACTTCAGAAACAAACACACGTTCCGTCACTGTCGCTCGACCATCCACAAACACACATGCACAAGCCACACCTCTCTCTCTCTCTCTCTCTCTCTCTCTCTCTCTCTATCTCTCTCTCTCTTCTACTTATCTCTAGACTCGCTATCTCTACGAGCGATAGCAGAGATATATATCTATATATCTATAGTCGTCTCTCTCTCTCTCTGTCTCTCTCTCTCTCTCTCTCTCTCTCTCTCTCTCTCTCTCTCTCTCTCTCTCTCTCTCTCTCTCTCTCTCTCTCTCTCTCTAAGGGACAGCGATCTCATCTCAGATTGTTCAGAGAATGTCCAAATGATGTGATACTTCTAAAGGTCCAAACCAGCGATATTTCAAATGATATCATTTGAATGAAGAACCAGCTACAATGCTAAAATGGAGTATTTTCTATTACCTTATACTATTCTGAGATGGTGTATTATTTTTACCTTGTGCTATTCTAAATAGCTGTTTGTTTATTTTACACTTTGTAAAAACAAGTGTCTTAACACTGAGCGTGGTATCGGTTTCTGTGAAAGGAGGGAGAAAGAAATGTTCTGATACCAAGCCATTGCTGCTATTTTGAAGAATGATATTGAATGTTCACTAGAAGTTATGCACAAGGGAAAACCTTTATGTTTGAAGACCAGTCAAAGTATTTTTTGTATTTTTGTAAAGTTAAGGTTATTGAACCATTCTTCACATACTTTGATTGTATGTTATATATGAGTTTACTATGCAAAGTTCAGACGAAGAACCCATTGATTTCAGTATTATTTACATATCCTAAAGGGTCTTTGTTAGAAATTAAAATCAATATTTAATGATATAAATTCAGATTGAATATAGTAAAAGGGTGCATTTTCCATATCTCTGGCCCCCCTCGGTCGATTTTGATGATTGACACCTCTTTTGACTCGTTAGAGCCAATATAATCGAGAGGGAAGTTCCTAAAATCCATTTAAACATTACCCATTGGTGAATGAGAGATGCGTAGCCAGAATGCCCAAAACCGGAAGCTGCCATTCCCTCTCGTAGCAGCTAATATGAAATCTCTGTTATTGACATAAATATGATGATGATCAGTAATAATTTCAAAGTGACACAGACACATTGGATTAACCTTCAGCAGCTTTTTTTTATCGTTTTAATGTCATTGAACACAACTTTTGATCAGAAACAGCAAAAGGTAAGACATATTTCCCGATTTTGCTCCGTAAAGCTACGTGGTGTGACGTCTGGTGTCGAGTTTTGATCCCTCAGTGATGATACTAACGGCCCGTCCACACAGCGGTGTGCGTTGAAAGCTTCACCATTCACTTTGAATGGGGTGACGTCACTTTTCACCGAACAGCATTGTGGGAAGCTTTGCTGGTGTGGCTCGCTGCAGAAAGGGTGAGCAATGTTCAACTTTTGAAGCCTCGGCAGAAGCGTCAGCCAATCGAATCATATGCCAGTATAAGCTCTAGCCAATCAAACCTCTGCTTCTGTGTCAGGGGCGGGAGATTCATCTGATTGGTTGTTGGTCGAGTTTCAGACACACCCGCCGGCAAGCTTCAATGCACGCTGCTGTGTGGACGGGCCGTTATACCCCTAGAATCTTTGGAATCTAGGCTTACTAGCTAATATCTTGTTTCTGCAGATCCGATAAGTATAAGTATTTCTACCGTGAGTTCTGTGCTAAGTGCGTTAGTATATTTTTGCTCAGGGCTCATTTAGACGCTTCTTGTGAGACTTGTGTTTTGTTTCGGTAAAAATGGTTCATCAGTTAGCGGAGTTTCTTCCCGTTAAGTCGGCATGACAAACTAATAGGTTGTTAAATATTAAGAAGCCCTGAGACCAGTGGCGTCGCCTGACCTGGGCATTCAGGGCTTCTATGACTGATTGAACTGGACAGGGATGTGCACAGACATTTGCCCCCCCCCCCCCCCCCGAAAATTCTAACTTGTTTTTAATGTAAAAGGTTCATAAAATAAAAACACAATACTGTCATTGCAAATGACTCTCAGTTGACTTTTATGTCCAACTGCTAAATTCGTTATTCAGGCACATTTTTTGTTTTGCGGTCCATATCTCATTAAAGTATCTAATGTTAGTAACTATTAAAGAACAAATGGGGACAATTCTGTTTTAATGTGACCATTGTAACTGCTGTGCAGACACACTGATAAAATAGGGCTTCTATAATTACCTTAAATAAACTCATTAATTAATTAAACCAGTTAAATACGCATTATTCTTATTCGTATCATTCTTTATGAGCGCAGTAAAAGTAAGGTATCTAATTACTAATTACATGCTGTATGCTGTATCTAATGACTTATTACATGCTTATTTCTAAAGTAGAGACATGGCAGAAATCCTACAATGAAGCGGGACAGTGAAGTGTTCTCCGTGAGAGGGCGATCAAGAGAAGAGAGAGAGGGTGAGGGAGTTTACAGATGGAAAGACACAGAGAGACAGAAGCACTATAACAAGTATATTTAGGTGTATGTTTTGTAAACAACCGACGGTGTCAAGAGGAAGTAAAGTCCCCTGGTTTGTCCCCTATACTCTAACTGCCATGAGAAAACTAAAAATCAATACAAGCATATTTATACATACGCTTTTTTCCAACAGGCCTTTTTTGCGTTGACATCTAGCACTGAAAATGAAATCTTTGCGCACTACATCTTCATGGAGAATGCCTTCTCTTTATCTACTGCCTCTGGTTTCCCTTTGAAGTTCTCCATGGCTGGTGTGATTGCACCTGGGGTAAAGGGAGGTTTCACTCACTCACCTACTAAAACAATGGTAAGTGTATTTGTAAAATGAAGGTACGTCCCCTTTGAATTTCTATTAAAAGCTTTTCTGTTGTTTCTTGCAGACTGACTTGTCCTTCATGCCTTCAGTTGGGCTAGAATTCATCACCCAGATGGGTGTGCACATTCCAGACTATCTAGAGGCGGGGCTAGAGATGCACAGTCAATTGTACTCTGAGAGTTCCCTCAATGCTAAGGTCACCCTGAGCAGGAACCAGATGAGATTGTCTATCCCTGCTCCTAAGTCAAACACGCAGTTGTTCAGCATTAGGTTGGTGGCATCTTTGCCAAATAAAACAAAACACTTTCAGTGATTCCTAGTGTCACGTTGACCTGTTTCTTCACTTCTCTATCTTTATGGAATACAGCAATGAGATGCTGTCAGTGTCCTGTGGTCAAACAGAAAAAGTGCCATCGTTGCTGGAGGACAGGATTGACTCAACTGACTGCCAACCCCTTTTAAGAGGTCTAAATATCTGCACAATAGTGCGTTACTCCAATGCTACTTCAATCGACCAGGCCTCATATAACCCTCTGAATGGAGAAAGCAGGTAAGAAATCAAATGTAATTGCTCTTTTTGATTTGAGTTCTTTATGTGTTTGTTTCTATTTGTGCATATGAATAGTTATTGTTTTTGTTGGATATTTTAATAACCCTAATGCAGTTCTCTATGTTTTAAACTTTACAGGTAATTAAGACTTGACCAAAGAGCAGAGACAATTCAATACAGCTTTACATTACATTACATTACATTACATGTCACTTGTTAGACGCTTTTATCCAAAGCGACTTGCACACTCAATACTGTGGACAATCCCCACAGGAGCAATTTGGGGAGAAGTGTCTCAGGGACACAACGACATGCTGACTGCAGTGGGGTTTGAACCTGTGACTCCCTGATCCCAACACCCAAGCCTCCCGCTTTATTTATAGAGCACTTTAAACCTCCAGACCAAAGTGCTATACAGTCAAATAAACAAAACAAAACATATACCAAATAACACAGCACAGCTCACACACCATAAAACAAGTACAAGTAAAAACAATAGACAATTTAAAAGCAATAAAAGCAACACTCTAAAATATGTTAATACGCTAAGGAAAGAGGTGGGTTTTAAGAAGCGATTTAAAAGCAGACAATGTGGAGACCTTCATGGGCAGATCGTTCCACATTGACAAAAGAAATGTGTTATTTTTTCAGGTTTGCGGTTGAAATCCAGCCGACAGGGGAAGTCTCACAGTACACTGCCACCATCATTGATGAAACGCTCAGAGAGGGTAAAAAGGGTCGTCATAAGGTAGACTCTCTGAAGCTAACGCTGAAGGCAGAAGGTACTGCTATAAGAAATATTGCGTTTCCATTGCACAATTTTACACCCCAGACTTAACATTCACGTTCAGCGACAATACAGGAAGTAGTGTTTTGAAAAGGTAGAAGTCAGGAATGTTGAATGGATTCTGTTTGATGGTCATGCAATATGTCTTACTTTCATGCAAGACTTTCTGTCTTATACCAGAGCAGTGTCGGCAATCCCCAGAATCAGAAAAGTATACTTATGTAAAAACTACACTCTCCTGCTTTTGCTCTGCTTCCAATGTAGCTATTTTAAAGTGTCGATTTTATTCGAACAGATTTCCCTGTGTTATTTCTGGGTGAAAAGTCTTCTCTCTGTCCAAGGACAAGATTGCTTACTTAAGTAAAACTGTCTAGCTAGCACGTATCCTATTTCATGTTATGACTCCTATTTAATCTTTCTTTTGGGACATTTGGATTTGACATGCTTGGCACAGACAAATGAGGTATGCACATGTTCAAGAATATCGCCCCAAAGGTCCTCTCACAGAGTTTAGAGAGGTTGAAGATAGGGTTTGGATTTGACTGTAAGTATATGAGATAATGCCTTTCATCAGGGGAACCTGAGTGAGAAAAGCATTCAGAGGCGTGTCAGGAAACTGGGCATATCTATTGCGTACCAAACTATTGCAAATTTGCCGGTAACTAAAGAAATTATTCTTTGGGAAGAGAGAACAATTCTGGGAGCTGTTTTAAAGATGCAAGATTATTATCAACAAACAAATATTTCAATAGTTTAATACCAAGGTTGGAACATAAAGACAATGCACAGTCTCATATGGAGAGGGGAAGCATGATTAGCAAATAAGATACTATAAGATAAGATGGACCTTCATTGATCCCTGTGGGGAAATGCAGGTGTCATAGCAGCAACAGAATGTTTCAGACAGAAACACAGATAGTACACATGGAATAATAAGAATACAATTAAAATCATACAAAATAAGATAAAATAGGAATAAACACGTGTTAATAGTATGAATAGAAATACCAAAAATGACACAAGTTAAACTCTGAATAGGGCAGGGGTCTGCAACCTTTTTGACTAAAAGAGCAATTTTGTCCCCTTTTCCACCCATTTTTTTTGTCTAGAGCCGCAAAACATATTTCATCGCTGTATAGCTTATATATATATATATATATTAGGGCCGGGACTTTAACGCGTTAATTAAGATTAATTAATTACACAAAAATTAACGCATTTTAATCGCACTTTAATCGCACTTATTTTTGCACAGCGGAACGTTTCTCACTGGATGAGTTTCAGGCGTACCGATTATACTGGAGCACCAACTAACGTTCATGACTTCAGCATGGGACTTCAAACAACAACAAACCACGGTGAACAATAGTCAAACATGAACGAACAAGCTGATGAGACCGCTTTGGTCGGCCCCGTGGATGGGACATTTTGTTTTAAAAAAACGGACGGATGGAAGCGTCGACAAGAGCACGGTTGTGTGCAATTTATGCAAAAAAGAATTTGCATATCACCGCAGCACATCAAGCCTAAAGTATCACCTAAATGCAAAGCATGTAGCAGCTAGCGTGGACGTTAGCCCGACTCCGAGTGCAAGGAACCACACCCTGACCCAACCCACACTCAACCAGATGACTGGTTTCAGGGCCAGGATAAGTAAGTCCACGTCTGAGAAAATAACCAACTCCCTGGCTCACTGGATTGCACTCGACTCAGGGCTCGACATTAAGGACTGCCCGATGGCCCGGGGCCATCTAGTATTTAGCTCGGGCAATGAAGCCTCACCTGCTGGTTGCCCGATCGGGCAATCTATTATGCCAGTATCATGCAGCTCGCGGATCCAGTAATGAGTGACGCGACAGTAAAACTAAACATATCTATAACTAGTTTAGGTAGTTTGAGAGGTAATTAAAAGAGCTACGTGTGATATTCTAACCTGAAGTGTGTGTTTTTTTCCGCTCACCGCTGCATGTAGTTATGCAGAGCTGCGTGTCGAGTCTCGACTCGTCAGCAGCAGCTGACCTCTCTCTCCCGTCAGATTAGACTTCACTCGCGTTTATGTCCATATCGATCAGATCCAGCTAGTTCTAGCTAATGATATGACTACCTGCTTATTAAAAGACAACTACACAATAAGTGTCGCTATGCAACTGGATGAGGCCACAAAGTATAGCGCAGCATTATGCATTTGTTTACATGCCCACCGGAACCCCGAGGCATTACCAACAGATCAACGCACAATCAACCCATACAGGACATCTCTTTCTCCAAATTAAGTGTTAGACATTAGAGTTGACTATTCTTGTCTGTCACATACTCTTCTTGTCTGTCACATACTCTTCTTGTCTGTCACATAAGTGGCGCAACTGAAGCGGTATTGCTCTAAAGGGAAATTATTTTGATCGAAGATATTTAGATTTGCCGGCTAACGGGAACTCTGACGTGTGCTTCGCGGATGCGCTCGGCTCCTCTCGACTGCTGCTCGGGTCTGCTCGGTCAGCTTTTAACAGGGGCCATAATAGTGTAAATAATGTTTGTTTTGGCAGTTATAACTGAATGTAATGTTTTCTACTTTTTTCCATCTGGGAAGGCATTTGCCTTCATCAGATGGAAAGTGTTTTGACCAACAACTTAAGTATTTCTTAAAGCTATGCAGGGCATGCAAGCGAGCAAACACAAACAAGAACAAACAAACAAGTGAAATGAAGAATACAATTGAAATTGTACAATATAATATTGTGGTGGTTCATCTTATAATTCAGTCTAGAGAATGCACCAGACAGCATCTAAGACCTGCAAAAATTAAAAAATGTCTCGGGGGATGGAGGCCCCCCAAACCCTTCGTGCCATTTCGTCCGCATGCATTTTTCAGGGCAATCTCTATTGGGCTCAGGGCCATCTGTAAATTAGCTTAGATGGCCCTGTGCTTAAAAATGCGATTTTTAAAAATGCGATTAAAAATGCGATTAAAAATGCGATTAATTTCGATTAATTAATTACAAAGCCTCTAATTAATTAGATTAATTTTTTTAATCGAGTCCCGGCTCTAATATATATATATATATATATATATTGTTATCTCATAGACAAAAACTACAGTTTTTTTGCATTTATTATGTATTACATTATAGAAAACTGTTTACTCACCATTAGATGTGTTGAGCGTTTTAGGTCCAATGATGATTATTTCAGATGTATCGCAGTTGAGTTTGAGGAAGTTGAGTTGGAGCCAGGATTTTATTTCAGTGATGCAGTTTTTTAGGATGAAGTGGGGAGCAGCGGAGATGGACTTGGTGGAGATGATAGATGATACAGGAATAAGAATCTTGGCAATATATTCATCCCAACCCTTTCTATTCTCCCCATTAGGTTGAGAGGTAGAATTCCCCACCTGTCAACATCTCGTTTATTAGTTTCACATAGTTTTCCTCAAATAGCTTTGATGTGACGGGAGTCATATTAATGTCCAAGTATTTAAATCCGTTAGTGGACCATTCAAAATGAACCTTACCATCCAGCTCTGCTGGACGGTCCACCAGAGATCATCTACCGATTTTGTTTCATTCGTCAAATAACCGGACATTTCTCCATATTCATTAAGATCGTTCAACAGAGCTGGAATAGACGAGGATGGCTCACTTATATATGTTAAAGGTCCCATCCCATGTCATGATTTTCCGGTTATTACCCATAATAACCGGTGTTGTAGCTTTTTCTGCATGTAAACAGTCTGCAAAGTCACAAACACTCAAAGTACACCCTGTAGCTTACACACGGCGGCGTGCGTTGAAGCTTGGTATTTTAAACTCTATGGGCTCTGAAACTACGGGGCAGCCAAGGAAAAAAAATACACATGCGTTAATCGCGTTAAAATAATTAGTGGCGTAAATCTTTTTTTATTATCGGTATCGGTTTCAAAAACCCAATATCGTGCATCCCTAGATATTACTTTATTTGTCAGATCAAGTCTAAAATTTGACTTGCGTCACAGCAGCTCCATGTCCAACATCAACAGAGAAATATCCAGACAAAAATACATGAAACACAAACAACAACAAATTAACATAACAGAACAATCAGTGAGAGAAAAGCTGCTCAAAGAGCCTTCAGCGTGCATTTGATCTGGGATTTAGCTCTGTATTTACTGTGAGGATTGACTGATGCAGAAAGGAGTGCTTCAGTCTGACCTTATTGAATCGTGGGACCCAGTGCCGGCCCTAGATATTTTGGTGCCCTAGGCGAGATTATGATTTGGTGCCCCCCCCCCCCCTCCAAGCAATACACAATAGAATATATAAAGAATACATTAAAAATCTCTACAAAAAGACCAATACACTACAAAAACAGAAACGTATTGACATAGGTAATATAAATAAAGGTTTCAAATGTATTCATTATTGTATGAACATGTTTTAATTGGGGGGTGGATGTCACATCCTCTAGCGGGGTCCGGGGGTACTTTTTAAAGTAAAATGCTTCAATCTTGTGCACTTTGAGCACACACTTACTAGAGACCAGATAGGAGGTACAACTCTAAAGCACCCATATGAAAAAGATCGGTTTACATTTTAATAACCAAATAAGTATGTGAACACACACAGCCAATAACAAATACATGTAACATATTTATTTATTTTATCCTTATTATTAATATTGTAGTTATTAAATGAAAATCACTCATCAAACAAAAGTAGCTTCTCTTAAAACGTTAAGAAAATAAACGGCATAGGGTTGGCAGGACCCCCGAGCAGAAGAGTAGTCGGCAGGGCCTCCAACAGCACAGGACATAGGGTTGGCAGGACCCCCGGCAGAACAGTAATCGTTGGGGTCTCCAACGGCACATGACATAGGGTTGGCAGGACCCACAGCGGAACCCCCAACAGACCAGGACATTGGGTAGGGACCCGAGAGGGAACTCGAGAAGAGACTTGAGAGGTGACTTGAGAGGGAACTCGAGAGGTGACTTGAGAGGGGACTTGAGAGGGGACTCGAGAGGTGACTAAAAGAGGGAACTTGAGTGGGGACTCGAGGGGGAAACTGAGAGGTGGCTTGAGAGGGAACTCGAGAGGGAACTCGAGAGGTGACTTGAGAGGGAACTCGAGAGGTGACTTGAGATGGGACTTGAGAGGTGACACGAGAGGAGACTCAAGAGGTAACTCAAGAGGTGACTTGAGAGGGAACTCGAGAGGGGACTGGAGAAGAGACTTGAGAGGGGACGCGAGAGGTGACTGGAGAAGAGACTTGAGAGGGGACTCGAGAGGTGACTCGAGAGGGAACTCGGGAGGTGACTTGAGAGGGAACTCGAGAGGTGACTTGAGAAGTGTCTTGAAAGGGGACTCGAGAGGGAACTGGAGAGGGAACTTGAGAGATTACTCGAGAGGGGACTCGAGAGGGAACTGGAGGAGTGACTTGAGACGGTCGGTACGCCGACAGGACACGGGGAGCTGGCGTCGGCTGGAGAGCCAACAGGAGACGAAGTGCTGGAGTCGGCCGGTACGTTGACAGGAGACGAGGTGCTGGAGTCTGCCGGTACGACGACAGGACTCGGGGAGCTGGCGTCGGCTGGAGAGCCAACAGGAGACGAGGTGCTGGAGTCGGCTGATACGTTGACAGGAGACGAGGTGCTGGAGTCGGCCGGTACGCCGACAGGACTCAGGGAGCTGGCGTCGGCTGGAGAGCCAACAGGAGACGAGGTGCCGGAGTCGGGACCATGGCTAATGGGCCCGGTACTTGAGCCGGAACCATGGCTGGAACTGGGGCCGGAACCATGGCTGCTGGGCCCGGTACTTGAGCCAGAATCATGGCTGTTGGGCGCGGAGCAGAAGCCTGGACTCTGGCTGTGTAAGCCAGGTAATGGAGCAAGGAAGCAAAGCTGCGTGTGCCACGGCTGGAATCCAGGCCTTGCATCTCCTAGAGACCTTTTGGAGGCTCCGTGGACCTCCTAAGGCAAGGTGGGATCCCAAGAAGGGGTTTGAGGCTTGAGGCTGGCACTCAGGGCTACTTGTAAAATCCTTGAGCCTCTCGGGCAACAAGCTCCAGAGGCAGGGCTTGCGAGCAACCTCCTGACGTGCCTCCTTCAACGCAGCCTCTCTACCCTGCCTAGATGAGGTGTCATTCTACGTGTAAAAAAGGGACTCCAGAGACGTTCCGCCTGTAGCATCAAAAGGTCTGCTGGGTCCATTATGGTCAGTTCGTTCTGTTACGAACTCAGACACTTAGGATGTAGGACCCCATTGCAAGACCCGGGAGACAGAGGTAAAGTATTTGTAAGATACTTTATTTTCCAAAACAGCAATGAACAACAAAAAAGGTAACTATCAAATCTCTAGCCGAGATGACAAAAATAGAGAACAAAAACTGAAAGCGCTCACGTAGTGAGGAATTAAACTTGTCAAGAGTACAAGGAGCATAGACCTGACCATAGCAAGAGACAATACGCATAGACCTGAACATGACAAGAGACAAAAACCAACTGACACTGAACACTGGGAGACAGGGGGATTTAAACACAGGGTAACAAGACACAGGTGGGAATAATCAGGGGTGGGACTGACGCTGATTAGCACAGGAGACACAGAAGGGGTGACAGGTGAAAACAATCAGGAATGTAGACACACCAGGGAAACTAACGACAGATAGGAAAACACAGGGAAAAAAGACCAGACAATATACAGGGAGGAAAACATGACAAGGACAACAACAACATACCCACTACCAGACACACAAACTTAAAACCATGACACTTTCCTTTCAAAACAAAGCTGCCAACTGGGGTGGCAGCTGGGGTGGCAAGGCCTATTTTTAGGGTGATCCGCCCCTGCTCCAGAGTCCTGCATCGGGTCGGAAACCCGTGGGTACCCGACGGGTGACCCGCAAAAAAGGTGATTCGCGGGTGGTATTTTTTCAAGCGCTTTTTTCCGGGTTCGGTTCTGGGTAAACAAAGATGATGCGGGTCGGGTCGCGGGTATTGCATAATAAATATATTAAAATAATAATAATTTAGTTTAATGTTTAAATCCTCAGACCTCTCCCGCGGGACCGTGCATAATCATAACCTCTGCAGCGCATCAATCTGCTGCTGAGCGCGCCACATTCGAAATGGCTGAGGTGAAGCTCTCTAGCGGAGAATACAGCATTTTCAATAACACTTCCTCAAGAGCGAAATCCAACGTCTGGGAGGCTTTTGGTGTCATCCTAGATGGAGAAAATAACCAACATCCCACGCTTTTTGAGACAAATATGCAACTGCGTGTGTTAATAATTGCACGTTTTCACTGCTGATATATATGCGGGTTCAGGTTGGGTTGCGGATCTTGTGCCGACGGGTCGGGTCGGATTGCGGAACTAATTGGCAATATGTGCGGGTAGCGGGGCGGGTTCGGTATTGCACGTCGCGGGTGCGGGGCTGGAGCGGGTCTTGAAAATCAGACCCGTGCAAGACTCTGCCCTGCTCCTATGAGACTTATGCTGCGTTCACACCGGACGAGATGCGAATATTTGCTTCGCTCTAATCGCTCTTATCGGATTTTTTTACTGGGGGACGCTATTTTAATTAGGTCATCCCAAACAATGCCACACAAGTGCGCATGCGCACAGTGCACTCACAAAATGGGCAGACAGGTCCACAGAAACTACCGGTATGCTTAGTCCTACTTTAGTTACTGTACTGCAAAAAGCAGACGGCGGTGCGCTCAACACACACACAGACTCAAAACCATGGACACACTGGCACATCAATTACATAAACAATGTACAGTATAGGCCTAAATTGCATAAATCCTTGAGCTACAGTATTGCAACTAAGCAGACAGTGCTGCTTCTCTCTCTCTCTCTCTCTCTCTCTCTCTCTCTCTCTCTCTCTCTCTCTCTCTCTCTCTCTCTCTCTCCACTTTCAAAATCTATTTAAAACTCATAACAAACAAACACAATTCCAAAAGTTGTCCTGAAATGAACTTATTAAATAAACGAAACGAAAAATATAGCCTACTTATGCAAACAATATTGAATCTGCGTCCAACGCCCACTACACCACTGGCTGTGTTTACTCGCATCATTCAAACAAGATACGCTGGCTTGGGGGCTACAACTACAACAAAATGAACATATTTTACCGTGATTTAATTGTAATACACGTTTCTAAATGATGCCGAAGTAACAACATACTGATACCGGTTAAAAACCATGAATTAATGCTTTGATAAGTGTGCAGACAAGACGGCAGGCGAAAAACCTTTTAAAATGCGTTTTTTCTGAAGGAAGATCGGATCAATCAGGCTAAGCTAACGTTGTATCTGCTCTGCTCTGTCACAACAATGGCCTACAGACAGAAATAAAGCAGTGACTGTATTCACCATGACACAGACAGACTGTGTTTTGTTCATGTTTAACTTTTGTCCAGTTTCTGAACAGATATGAGGAGCTGTGAGCTGTGTGTGCTAACAGCTAACGGCTGCTGTTTTGGTTTTGTGGTGAATCTACGTCAGTGACGGCAGGCTGAGATCCTCACTGCTGATTGGCTACCGCGAGATCGCGTCACGCGAATTTGACGCTCAAGTTGAAAAAATTGAACTCGAGCGGTTGTCCCCCTCCAATCGCCTAAATTGCGCCGCGGCATTCGCATCAACCGCTTCATGCGTGCCGTCGAAGCGAATTTGCATCTCTCCGCATCTCTGCATCGCGTCCGGTGTGAATGCACCATTAGGCCTCCCCAACCTTGCTTATTTTTGCTAATTGAATTTAGCACTTCAGAGATTATTATTATTTGTTGTATTATTTCAGTACTTAGATCAAATATTGTAATACTAGTGTTGTTTTAATTTGTTATTTGTACTCAGTCCCGGCGCCAGAACAAATCTAAAGGGAGGGCATATGATTTTCATGGGAGGGCACACAAAACCGTCATGTGCTGCGGGCCTGCGGCACAATATATATCAAATAGTGTGGCCAACAGCATTGCGTAAAGAAACCACTTTTGAAACATTGTGTGCGTGGCAGAACAAACACTGTAAATCAGGAGCAAGGCACACTTGTTAAGGATGGCAGCTTCCTCATCGTTGCACTCGGAGATAAATAGTGACAGAGACGATGAACTTTTTAGCCCGCCTTGGGCATGGTTTATTTTCTATGCACTGCAGGTGCATCCTTTCGCTCAGCCGAGCTAACTTAGAACATTATTTTGGCCAACTCTGCATCTTTGTGCAGCGTATACTCAAACAGCGATAGGAAAAGCACACTGCCTGACTCGGACATGCTGTGGAGTGAATCGTGGTTACCTCTGAGAGGGAGTTGTTTGACAGCTAAAAAAGCTATAATATCAACGACAGCTGACGCGTAATAAAGGTTCCGTGCAGCTGATCTGTGTGCACCAAAGTACTAATTTCCTTATTTGTTTCCTCGCGTATCTCTCTCTCTCTCCACAAACTCTCACATGAAATGTGTTCTTTTGATGCGGCATGCCTTAGCAGTCCTCATCAGTCTGTAATGCGTGTTTCCAGTCGCAAAAACCTTTGACAGTAAAAGCCGCATCAGATTAAAACGTATTTACTTTAAACTGTCTACAGGGGAAACAAAAGGCTGCATCTGCTTTTAACGGATATTCAAGCCATGGTCTGTTGTTGTACCATGCAGTGGCAAAAGTGCGCTTCTTTCCTGAAAACAATCTCCCTGGATAACGATCCAGTTTCACCTGGTTGGGTTTATTAACCCCAAGATCATCTGGGGCTGTTGGTCTTTGAGCGGTTGCTGGCCCAATAGTACCTGTTGATGTGCTGCAAGGTAGCGTCTGTAGTGGAAGCACCGGCACGGAGGAGGAGGATGCTGGCGGGTGTGGTACAGGGTGTGGCAGGTGGTGATGGTAGAGGCACATCGGAGGACAGCGTTGGTGGCAGCTGCCTTGATGAGTCAAGGCTCGCTAACTCAGCCCCGGGGTTTGCCGAGGTCAAGCTTGTGACATTAAGGCGTGCTGCTGCAACGGCAGGTGCATGGTCGCCAGCAGCACCATCGGCTGCAGTTCTTTCATCGCTATTTCGTTTGAATAAATCCTTAGACCTTTTAAGTGATAATGCACAATAAACAAATCCAGAATAGGCGGCAGAGTGTGACGCTGTGATTAGTCTAAATGTGGACGAATCACAAATCACAACAGACACATGAATTTATTTGACGTAGCCTGCAATTTTTTCTTGTTCAATTTATTGGTTTCAAGTTTATAGCCAACACCCGGAATTCCTAATTTAAGTTCTACTTATTTCAGATCATTATTTGCATTAACATGGCAAAGGAGCACCTAATTCACATTTAGCATTGGCCTTTTAGCACCTAACATTTGTGGAGAGCCCTAGAATTATCACTTAATCATGTGTCTCCATGAATAACCAATGTATAAAGGCGTTTTTATTTTTCCAAAACGTGGCTTTAGGTTTAATCGCAAGATTCCTCATAATAAGAGACTTATACTTAAATATTTGCTTTATACAGCTTTATTTATAAAGCACTTTAAAACCTCCATACCTCCAAGTGCTGTGCAGTCAAATAAACAAACGAAACATGCAACAAATCACACAGCTCAGCTCACACACCATGAATCAAGTACAAGTAAAAACAATAGACAATTTAAAAAGCAATAAAGGCAACAATCTACAAGATGTCAAAACGCTAAGGAGAAGAGGTGGGTTTTCAGAAGCGATTTAAAAGCAGACAGTGTGGATGCCTGTCTGATGCATGGGCAGATCATTCCACAGTGTGGGAGCCGCTACAGAGAAAGAACGGTCCCCTCTGAGCTTGGACCTGGTTCTGGGCACTATCAGGAGCAGTTAATCAGCTGACCTGAAAGGGCGGGTGGGCGTGTAGGGGTGTAGCAGCTCAGAAATATATGTTGGGGCATTAAGGGATTTAAAAGTAAATAAAATAATTTTAAAACGAGTCCTAAAATGTATGGGCAGCCAATCGAGCGAAGCCACAATGAGGGAAATGTGCTCAAATGTTCGTGTGCCAGTTAAAAGCCTTGCTGCTGCATTTTGCACCAGCTGCAGACGAGCGAGGGAGGACCCGCTAACCCCCATGTAAAGAGAGTTGCAGTAATCCTAGGTTTTACCACAGCTTTGATCTGACTCTCAATTCTTAGTTCAGGGTCGATTTTAATTCCAAGGTTCGTAATAGTGGGCTTGGTGTACTGAGCCAAGGAACCCAGGTCTACCATTACCATCCATGCCTTTATGTCCTCTAGACACTTTAACAGTGGGCTAATCGAGTAACCCTCCTTCTGTTTGAGTGGGACATAAATATGGCTATCATCAGCATAGCAGTGGAATGCGATGCCGTGCTTTCTAAGTATGGACCCAAGAGGGAGCAAATAAAGGGAAAATAGCAGGGGGCCTAAGACTGGGCCCTGTGGGACCCAATTCAGGAGTGGAGCAGAGGATGACTTGGAGTCACCAAGGCTGACAGAGAAAGTTCTATCATTTAGATATGACCTTTGCCCTCAATGCCCACCCTCCAAGCGAGAGATCAAGATGTCATGGTCGACTGTATCAAAAGCGGCAGTTAAAATCAAAAAGTAGAAGAATAACGCAGTCCCCAGAGTCAGTAGATACAAGGATCTCATTAAAAACTCTTAAAAGAGCTGATTCAGTGCTATGCAACGTTTTAAAACCGGATTGGAAAACCTCAAGTATATTGTTCTCTTCCAGATAAGACATAATTTGACTAATAATTTGACATAAATAGACAATCTTCTCCAGGATTCTTTACATAAAAGGCATTTTAGAAATGGGCCTACAATTTGCCAGAACTGTGGGATCCAGACTGGTTTTCTTTAACTAGAGGTTGCACTACTGCATGCTTCAAGTTCTCAGGGACCTTCCCTGAGAGCAGACTGCTGTTAATAACTGCCATCACTGATGGTCCTACAGTCGGGAAAAGCTCTTTAAAAAGTCGAGGAGGTTATTCTGTAGGGGGTTACTGAAACTGAAACTGTATTTGGTGTTTAAGAAAAAGGAAAATAAAGTTTATCAAAGATAAAAGTCGAGGAGGGCAGGGTCATTTGGAAAACCAGAGGGCTTTAACTGACAGACAATCTCCTGTACAAAAGACAGAGCTACAGGCTCAAAATGGTCAAAGACAGCAAAGCAGGGTGCAGGAACTGAGGGGTCATTTGCAGGAGCAGAGATTTGAGCTTTAGTGGAATTGACCTTATTAATACAAAATGTAAAGAAATAAGTGCTTGCCATCAGCACAAAACGGTTGCAGCTAAGCCATTGTGCTGTTTACCAACTAGGAGTTTTTCCTGGTTCTACCTAGACACTCCCCCGTTGAAGGCCTTCCGTGTGACCAGGGCTCTCTAAACTGCCCGCTCCGATTTGGGGCAACACTCTGTGAACTGAGAGCTCTGTGTTCCGCAGCAGCACAGAGGGAAGATAAACTGGTTCAATTGACCACCTTACTGTAGATGTGAAGATAAAACACCAGCAGTTTGGGTGGGTGTAAATAGCGGAATAGCTGAGGAGGTGTAGACAGTAGACACTAATGTTATTATAGTCAGATTAATAGTTCTCTGACGTTGTCACTACCCAGTGATGTACCTGAACGCGTTCAATGAACGATCGTTCATGAACGCGTTCATATTTTGGGCGAACGTGAACTGAACGTACTGTATTTCCGCTAGATTAACGTAATTGAGAACGCGTTCATTCTCAGCGCTGTATAACGGCGTTCAAAAGTGCGTTCATTCTCAGCACTGTATTATAAAGGCGTTCAAAAGTGTGCCAGATTTCATATGCCTTTCAGCCGAAAACCCAGTTAAAACACACCGTAAACAGGCTTCAAAATAATGCGGAAAACCATCCAATCTGGCAACAGCAAGCTGCCTGTGACGCGTACGCGCCTGTCACCCCTGGCTGTCGCACTAAAATATAAATATACTAAATATATCAGACTCCTCACAACAAACAATGTGGAACCGCGGAACCGGCGAGCATTGAATGAATGAATTAATTAATTAGTATGGACAAAGCCGAGAGCAGAGCTCTGCAGCAGCACTCGCTCAGAGTGAGACTCTACGGCAGTGGTGGGGAACCTCCGGCCTCCGCCCGTATACGGCCCGCGAGACAATTTGGTACGGCCCTCGAGGTCATTTATAAACACACGCAAAAAATAAAAAAATTAAAGAAATCTAGACCGCAAAAAAATTAAACAAGCTAGTGCTTGTTTTTCCTGGCCAAGGTCAGGGTCCTTGAACACAACACGAGCCTAACGTGTCATCACGTGGTATATGTCTCGACTGACAGGGGTGCAGTTCTGACGGAGAGCACCAGAACGCCACTCCAGCACTTCAGAATTGCAGTACCGATAAATCCATACACATGCCGCAGTTTCTGCGTGTCTGTGTCTTTAGTTGAAAGCCCAGTGGCGATCTGCTCATCTGTCATACAGTCAATAACTTTGTTGTTAACATTAGCATCTGGTTAGCTAGCTATGCTAACGAATATAAGAAGCTTTGTCTACAACCAGTGAGGTACAGGCACATCTTTATATGATCATTATAGTTATAAAAAAAACAAGAGAATAAAGTAAACAGGTATAAAATACTATATGACAGTTATTAATAAAGAAAAATACAGTTTGAAAGGGGAGTGATTTGTCAAATATCCATAAATTAAAAGAAAATCTGCTTACAGTTGTGTTTGGGTGTTGAGAGATGTGTCCATAGATCTCCTAATGTTGCTCTCATAGTGCAACAAATCTTGCCAGGGGAGCATGCCCCCCGGACCCCCCTAGAGGAGGTTAGGTCCCCCCCCCCACTTAAATCATGTTCACATGGATAGGAAACTAAATACATTTGCACACATCTTGTGTCCATATCTTTCTGTTTTGGTGGTCACGCCACACCCTGCACGTGCATGCATACGCGAGTCATGGTGAGATATCTGGATTAAGAGGTTGCTTTTTCTTTGCACAGAATGAAATGAATGGGCTGTGATTTTAGTTTTTTAAGCAGAGGTCAATAACTTGTACGGCCCTCTGAGGATATTGTAAACATTGAAATGGCCCATTAACATCGTACAGGAGACAAATAATAGCTCGCAGCAACGTATTGAAAAAATAACTATGAACTAGAAATTAGTTCATTTTTGAAACCATGAACTTTAGTTCAACATTTTGAATTTTGAATTATGAACTATGAACTGAACTAGTTAATTTTAAAATGTGTGAACTGTGAACTGAACTAGTTCATGTAGAAAGTGAACTTTCCCAACACTGTCACTACCCCACTTGTATTTAAGCATTTGAACAAGTCAGCCGTTGGTCCTGATTCTTAAAATGTCTTGCTCTTAGCCTTGAATGACATAGAGCCTAAAACATCTTGTCTCTATATAATATTTTGCTCTGGAGCTGGTTAGGTGTGCAGCTAAAGTCAATAAGGTAATCTACCATGGTGAGAAGTTAACTATTGTCCTAGGACCATTACAAAAAACTGCCTGGGGTTTTTGTATGGTCCTTGGATCTTGAATGCTAGTTAGTCTTATATTATTTAGAGAACTCACTGGATGCAAAATATTACCTCAGGGAAGCAGGAAGATTGTACAGTTCTGTTGTTCCCTCATTATATGGAAGTGGCCTTGGTGTCTCTAAAAAACTGCAGTTGTCTTTGGCTGCAAGCTCGTGAAAAAGGAACAGGGTTGGATATTGTTCCTATGACAAACACTGAAAAAGATAATCTGTTTCTGATTCTAGGATTCGATTCACTCGAGGCTACTGCGTCTCTGAAATATAACCGCAACAAGAATACTCTCACCACTGAGGTTGTCATTCCCGACTACGATGTGGAAGCAGGCATTAAGCTGGCTGTAATTGAGAGTGATGCCAGAGGAAAGAAGATGCGAGGTATTACTATTGATGTCACCAACAGGAACATCCCACAGCTGACTCTTGTAGGACATACAAGGTACATCGTTCTACAAAACCAACCTAAAGATAAATAATAAGTTCAGCTGTGCTCTCTGGTGTCTTGAGAGATTTTTTGTTTTATAAACATACTAGAAAATGAAAATGACTGAGAAATAATCCAATAAGTATGTCCTTGTTTTAGACTTCATATGATGAATGACGCCATGCTGCAGATACAGATGGTCATTCCCGTTCTAAAAACTGAAGCCTTTGTCACTGCAACCCTAAAGAAGGATAAGGATTTGCTCATGGACTTAGTGACAGCCATCAACCTCCCTAAGACATCCTACCAACAAAAAGCTTCCCTAAAATGTGGTAACTTTCATCACTCACTTCAGCACAGAAAGGAGATGTAAAACATTCTTTCATCCTTAATTTGTTGGTGGATTTGGATTTCTCTTTACAGATGATGACAAGTTTGAGGTGGAACTGAAATCTGACATGAATATAGAGATTCATAAACTGATCCCAAGTATAGTTGATTATCACATGCAGCTGCAACAACTCATTGATCATATCCTGGACCAGACAGTGGCAAAGACTGATATGAAACTGCGTCATATAGTCACCAAAGGAATTGAGGTATTACTTGGACATTTGACACTATATAAACTACCATCTTCAAGAAATATAGAAATATTTTAGTGAAAATGGAGCCTTGTGACTAATGATTCATTAACTATTTGTTGGGTGGGCCATTATGCCATAGGGATGTGCAAAAAAATATATTAAAATTATTAAATATCTGGTATGAACACTGACACCAACTGGCTGTACTGCTTACGCTGGTTTCCATATACTAGTGCAGTCATTGATGTTGATTACAGCACATTGACAGGAAGAAATGAGCATGATCAGAATCAAAACAGCTTTCAAACTTTGAAGTTTTGTTAAAGTGAAATGTGATGTCACCCTGAAGGCAGGTGATATATGGTTGGACAAACTGACAGCACGCATCCCCTATCTTGTAAATCTGCGAAGTAAGAGAAGCATCTCAGATCTGACCCTGCCAGCTTTGCCAGAGAAACTGTTTATGCTTTCGTAAGTTTTTTTTAGAGTTTAAAAATACTTCTTGCTTTCAGATTTTACTGATCATAAACCATAATTTACAGATTCAACTGAACAATGTGTTGTGTCATGTGGTTTCCTATGCATGGTAACTTTATTATTACATTTTCAACATTGGAATAATATTGATTATGCTTTTTTTTTTAACAGTGACAGCTTGTTCCGATACCAATTCAACAAGGATAAGATGGCCATCTCAATTCCTCTTCCACATGGAGGCAACACGTCAGAAGAGCTGAACATACCAACAACTGTGTCTATTCCCCTTATAGATTTACCAAAAATAGGCCTTAATATTCCTGCCAAAACCGTTCATCTGCCATCATTCACTATACCTCCTTTTTTGGATTTGACTGTCCCCCTTCTCGGTCTGGTTGAAGCATCCACCAAGATCAACAGCAACTTCTACAGCTGGGAAGGTTCCATCTCTGGGGGCAACAACACTGTGGATGTCCCCAACTATATTGTACAGTACAAGGCAATGGCCCAATCACCTTTCAACCTACTTTCATACAAGCTTGAAGGTCAGTAATTGGGTAAAACCCCTTATTTGTATTTATTGTTTTGCTGTTTTACTGGGGAGAACTCAAAATAGAACATATTCAAACAAATACAATTCATAAAAAACAAGGTATAAAAAATAGCATTGTCCAGTCATATAGTCTCTAGGGGTGCAACAACTAATCGACATAATCGATTAAAATCGATGACCAAATTAGTTGCCAACTAATTCAGTCGTCGATTCATTGGGTCTAAGTTGTTACTCTCTGTTTGCGGAGCTGGCTATGTCACTTAAAAAAAATACATTCGAAAAATGGCGGAGGCGTAGAGAAGCATGGTCCGACTAAAATCTTCAACAGCTTGGGAGCAGTTCACTTTAAACAACAGTAAAAAGTGTGTTAAAATTGAACTTGCATGGTACGAGAGCACCACAGTGATGCAGGAATATCTCAAACGTAAAAAAAAAAAACACCCGATCAAGTTCCCTCCGCTTCGCGTGAGTCTCTGTGATCATACTGTCCGTGTTTTTTTTCCTCCAATAATGACCGGCTCGCTGTACATTACCCGGCAAACAAACAAACTAACGACTAACTTGACTTATTTTAACTTATTTAAACTATGCCAATTTATTAATTCAGCTATTTCAAAGTGTTTGCAAATTTGCAGAAAATAGGTCGGGTTGAGACACTGTGTGCTGTATTTATGTGTGTGTAAGAAAGTGTAACTGCAGAGACGATCTACCTATTTGTTGTAGCAAAGCCTGTTAACACTTTTTGTTTGTGATTCACAATTATATTCTTTATAATTTTGCATAATTTATTATTATTTATAACGGCTCTGGTCTGATCTGGTATGATGCAGAATAACATATTAAGCTTGTGTGTTGCGAATTCTGATAATAAAATACTTTCTGTCTGTCTGTTTCAAGGAACCGGGATGATGTCAGGAAAAGCCGATGATAATTTGAAGTACCTTCTGAATAGTTCCTTCAGCCATAGCCTCATTGACACAAGCTTCAGTGTCTTTAACACATTAACGGTAACAAACACATTGAATGCAAGAGCGAACTACAAGATTGAAGCCTCGAGTCCAATTGGCCTGCAAGCATCTCTATACTACTCTGCTAAGTCAACTTCAACTATTGATTCATGTAAAGTCTCGGGAGATGGCACATTTGACGGATTGCTCAAAATATGTTCATTCTACACCAATACCTCCTACACCCACAGCTACAACATGCGTCCGCTTGAGGGAAAAGGAAGAGGAGATTCCAACCTTCACTTCAACTTGCCATTCATGGAAGTTCACAACATGATCCAAGGAGTTTACGAAAACTCTGAGTTGAACATTGTGTCCAAAACCAATGTCCAAAAGGATGTCTTCAACCATGTAGCAGACCTCAAGTATAAAGATGCGCAACTGACCCTAAAGTGCAATGCAGTTGCCTCAGCAATGGGTACATCACTCAATAACAAAGTTGAGCTTGGAGTGTCCAGTCAAATGGCCATCCTCAGAATTGAGTCAAAGGCAGATGGTGACTCAAATAGAGCATTTTCACTTATAACAGGATCCCTGGATTCAAATGGTCTTGAGGTCAACTCTGAAGGTTCTCTCACATTGGACACAGGTCGTGGATTGCACAAAGCTTCTGTTTTGGTTAGCAGAAATGGTCTGACCACAAGTGGAACTAACATAATTCAGTGTAGCCCTGTCACAGTGGAGAATATTTTCAGTGGTGCCATTGACAACAATGGAGCGTCCCTTTCTTCCGGGGTCAAAACAATGGCTATGGAGAGCAGGGGAGAGCTGAACATTGAAGTTAAAATCACAGCTGCTGAAGCTTCTTTGAATGGTGTCTTCAAGGGCCATGCATATGACGCAACCACAAGAAACAACATAGACATTATTCTGAACCGAAGGGCTCTGGCCTTTACGAGCAATACCATGGGGACATTCAAGCAGATGAATACAGAAAATAGCCACACACTGACCCTAACTTTGTGGACCCTAGCCCTCCAATCCAAGACTAAAAACGTTATCTGTGAAGATATGCACTACAAACAAGACACCAGGGTAAATATTAAGCCATTTGTTATGTCATTTGATTTGTCAAATGACCTCAGGTTTTATGATATCAATTTGAACAATGTTGGCCACATGAAGCTTGAGCCAATTAAGATGGATCTGAGTGGAAATATGAAGGGAGCATATGGAGAAGAAAACAACATTAAACATACCTATGAGCTGAGTATTGACAATATGGCTGGTAAAATGAAATACAACATGTCTGGGAACTTAACGGATGCCCAACTAAGTCACAACTGTGAACTTGAGATTGCTGGACTTTCCTCCAAGTTAAACTGTGAGGCACAAATGAAGTCAGAACCTCTACGTTTTGACAGTACTATTCGTACCATGGCACAGCCTTTCAGGCTCACTCTTGATGCAATCGTAAACAGTGATGGAGAAATTAATCTATATGGGAAGCACGCCGGACAGCTGAACAGCAAGTTGTTAATTAGAGCTGAGCCCCTAGCTTTTACACACTCACATGACACCCGGGTGTCAACCACACATATGCTTCCAAGTGGAGAGTCTTCCACTCATTTAGAAAACCGGTTTGATGGCCTCCTGACACCAAGTGACCAATCTCTGACCTGGAAAGTAAAATCTGAACTAAATAACCATGCTTATAACCAAGACATCAGTACTTTTAATAATCCTGAGAAGATTGGATTAGAGTTTTCAGGAGTAATGTTAACAGACATTTTCAAGAATTTGGGAAAAAAAGACACAAAATCAGAAATACAAGAATTTAGTATGGCTGGTTTCATTAAGTATGACAAAAACGGTGACTGTCACGTCATTGACATCCCATTAATTGAAAGCTTTCCTGTTGCTTTGGAGCAGTACAAGAACACACTTGTACAAGCCTTAGAATCACTTCAACAGTTCATCCACAATTTAGACGTTATTCAGCTAATCACTGACGTCAGAGCCAAGCTAGACAGGGTACCTATGCAAGTGACACACTTCATGCAAGAAATGGACTTAGAGAACAAAGTAAATAAAGTAAAAGTAAAATTGGATTATCTGGTCAATGAGTTTGCTGTAACTATGAATGATTTGGAGGTTGCTGTGAACAATTTGAGAGAGTTCATTGAAAATACAGTAATGGACTTTGCCACTAAAGTAAGAGATCTCATCCTTACAATAAAAGAGTATGTCAAGGCCAGACACCTTGTCAACATGATAACAGATGTACTTTCACAAATTGGAAATCAGCTTTGGTCCATTGATGAACAGCATGAAATTAAGCATTCACTTGTCAAAGCACTTGATACCATCGAGGACATCATCAGACAGATTGATGTTCAGAAGCTCACAGAAAGCAGTTATGTGTGGCTTCGAGAATTTGATTCTGAATATGGAGTCTTGGAGAAAATCAAAGACAAACTTTCTGAAATTAAACAGGCCATTCATATCTTTGATTTTAAAATGTTTTTTGAAGATTTAAAGGATTACCTTCTATCAATAGATTTGGCAAATTATTTTGAGCAGCTGTCATATAGAATCCCTTCTTCGGAGATAGCAAAAGTCATGGAATCTATGAACGATGTTATTGTCAACTGGATTGATGAATATGAAATCCCCAGCAAAATCAATACGCTGTATTTCTACATTAGGGATCTTCTTTTAAAATACAGTCTTGATGAGAAATGTAAAGAATTATTAGATCAGCTAGTGATTCTAGTCAATGAATTTAAAATTGATGAGACTGTGCGGTTGATTGTAGAAACTTTGAAATCTGTCAATTTTGAATTTGTTTATGATAAAAGTATGCAACTTCTGCTCAGTGTGACAAGACAGCTCAAAGAAATTGAATTTAGGAAAATAATTGATGAGCTTCATAAACATATATCATCAATGATTAAGTCACTGAAGGAATTTGACTACAGTGCATTTGTTGACGAGTCCAACAAGAAGATTGCTGAACTAACAAATTATATCAACAAACAGATTAAAACATATGAGATTGTGCAAAAACTTGAGGCAGTAAGGGAATTTTTCAGAGAGATCCAAAGTTCCACCTTCACATATTTGGACAACCTAAAGAAAACTAAACTTGCTGATGCCTTGAATACATTGAAAACTGTGATTGACAAAACATTTTACAATGACATCAAGATGAAAGTGCAAGATATTCTCGAAGATATGCGACAAAGAATCCTTGACATGGATATCAGACACGAAATGTACATTTACCTCAAAAGAGCAAATGAATCCTACACTAATGTGGTTGCCTACATTTCTGCAAAGTTTAACCAACTGACAGTTGAGATCAGAAAACGTGCCAATGATAAGGAGATCATCACCCAAATCAAGCAAACTGTAGATGGAGTTCTTGTTGCACTGAGAACAGCTGAGATTAAAGTTTCCACTTTTACTATACCTCTCACTGACCTTATCATTCCAGCATTTACAATCAACCTGAAAGAACTGCAAGAGATCAGCATCCCAGCTCAAATTTCAGTCCCTGAGTTCACCGTCCTCAACACCTACACAATTCCTGCCTTCACCATTGCCTTTGATGAGATCAAAGCAAACATAATTTATATCATAGACAACATCAGGGAATTTGAGATCGAACTTCGTGACCCTGGGGAAATCTTTGGTGACCTCAAAGTTCTCTACCTACCTGAATTACCAGATCTCACCTTACCGGAAATAAGTCTTTCAGAATTAACATTATCAGCCTTCATCATCCCCAAGTTAAATTATAATGATTTTAAAATCACAATGCTCCCAATTCCAGTGTTCACATTACCTGAGGTTCGAAGTGACATTTGTATCCCAATGTTTGGCAAACTTCATGGAGAATTTACAGTGAACTCCCCACAGTACACTCTTCACACTACAGGGAAGATTGAGAACTCAACATCCACACCAAAAAACCCACAGTTTACAGCCACTCTTACCTCTTTTGCCAAATCACCCATTGGGCCCCTTGAATACACATATGAAGCCACTGCACAATTAGAAACTCCTAAAATGAAGAAGTTGCTTTTCACAGAAACCGTGAAAGCCACACATGTTGCCTTCTCAATAGATCACGGAGTATCCATGACACTCACTGGCTCTTCCGCAGAGGCTTCTGCTAAGACCACTGCCAAGGCTACAACCCAAATCTACACTGCAAACCTGGTCAACAATATGAAACTTACCTTAAAGAATGGTATCTTTGCAGTAATAGACACAAACTACGACCACAGCGTTGACAACCCATCAATTGAAACTTCAAATCAGGCATCGGTGAAACAGTATATAACAGCCAGCCTGGATTCAGGTAGAATAACTGTGACTGGTGAAACTACTGGTAATGGAAAGTGGTCCATTCAAGACTATTTTGATGAAGGTACATACAATAGCAATGCTGAATTCAACATCAATTTTAGCACTGCCAAATTTACTTTTGTAGGAGAAACAGACTGTAAGGCCATGAAATTGAAGCAAATGCTGACCGCTGAATCCGTGATCTTAAACCATGTCACTGTTTTAGCAAAATGGGAAACTGAAGTACCATCTGTCAAGAACAGTGTTATGATTTTAAATGCAGAGGCTAATATTTCGGACTTAAAAATTGCGGCGAGAGCCTCTCATAATGCTGAATTAACTGGAAGCCTGACTGGATTCATTGCCAACTCTCTGGAATTCATGGTCCATCCATTTGAAATTGTGCTTGATGTCAAGAATAAAGTAAACTCCAAGATGATATTCCCATTAAAACTTACTGGTAAAGTGGATCTCCAGCAGGATTATAGTGTTGTACTAAATTCTGAAAAGCAGCATGCATGTTCGTTTACTTTGGCAAGATTTAACCAGTACAAATACAATCACAACTTTACAGCAGAAAACAATGACCTGGACATCTTCTTTCACTCATACGCTAATGGAGAGGCTAATTTGGACTTTTTGACTGTTCCTCTAACTATCCCAGAGATAACCGTACCCTACCTCAATGTTAATATTCCTGAGGTCAAAGAGCTCTCTCTGTGGGAAAATGCTGGATTTACAACCTTGCTCACCAATCCTCAACAGTCATTCGATATCAACCTGAAAATGCATTACTACAAGAACCCAGATACACACATCTTTGAATTACACCTTGAACCAATTTACAATGTAATTATAGACAACGCCGACTTCATCCAGGCTCAATTTGAACAATGTAGAGACAAAGTAGTTGCACATTTAAAAGATTCGTACAACAAAGCAAAGTCACAGTATATCAAACACAAAATAGACACCTCTAGTCTGCCTCCTCAAACCTTCACTGTCCCTGGATACAAAATACCAATATTGAATATTGATGTTTCTGCTATTAGTGCTGAGATGCCGGCCTTTAGTTACTTTGTCCCCAAGGAGGTCAGTACACCAAGCTTCAAAGTTCCAGCACTAGGTTTTACTGTGCCATCCTATACCCTTGTTCTACCATCTTTGGGTTTACCTGTTATCCATGTTCCAGAAACTTTAGGTGAAATACAACTCCCCACTTTCACACTACCAGCCATTCAAAACAACATTTTGATCCCAGCCATGGGTAACATAACTTTTGACTTCTTCTTCAAATCCACTATAATCACCTTAAGTTCTAATGCTGGCTTTTTCAACTATTCAGACATTGCTGCACGGTTCAGCACTTCTTCAACATCTGTGTTTGACGTTTTAAATGGAAAAATGTATGGCACCACCCGTTTGGCAAAGAATAGAGGAATACAACTGGTCACCACTGTGTACCTAGAACATAAACATGTAGAAGCAAACCATACATGTGATGTTAGTCTCACCGAAAAGAGCTTGGAAGCTTCTCTAGTAAACACTGCAAAAATCAATCTACCCTTCTTAAATCTACAGTTCGGTCAGGAACTCACCGGAAATACCAAGACAAATGCAACTTTAGTTTCTAAGAAAAAAATAAAATATATGTTAAACATTCCTCTGATTAGGTTGGTAGGAAAAGGAAATCTTGATATAAACTGGGTCCTGGAAGCACCTTCTTCCTATGTGTTATTAGAGACCTCCACAGAAGGGAAGTCAGATATAACACTAATGGACAGTTGTAACTTTGATGGAGAGCTAGAAAATGTGGCCCGTTTTTACCTTAATGCCAATAACCTACGATCAACGGTTAGGACGGTCGTAAACTCAAACATTGACAAACAGGAGAAACTAAAACGAAGCACATACAATAAAGTCTTCCAGTTTGATGTAAATAATAACATGGCCCTTGAGGTCTCATTACGGCGAATGTTTGCAACAGTTGATCACACCAGCAATAACAATATTGATATTGCATCTTTCAACACTAATGGAAAGTACATTGTTATAGGAGAACTAGATGTTGTTCCTCTAACAACTTTCAAGACTACATTAAACATTGATGCAAGTCAGCCAAGTAGCTTGGGTAATACTGGACTCTTTCAGAGCATCAACCTTGCTATCAGCTCGGACAAACAGACGTTCACTTGGAGTGGTAAGGAGCAGCTGGCATCCATCATCCATGCTTGTGATTTACTCATTTCCAATGATGAATCCGAAGTACGTCTGGACTTGACCGGATCAGTGGAAGGCCACCAAGCTTTCCTGAAGTCAGTTAGGCTTCCTGTATATCACAAAACAATCTGGGATGTTCTCAAGTATGACCAGGTCACACATTTGGATGACTTACACGTTTTTAACATATCTTCCAGCATTGTGTACACAAAGACTATGTATGGCCAGGAGTATAAAATACCATTTAAACTATTTGAAAACAGCATGACTTTTAATATCCCAGAAATTAGCATTGCAGTGCCTTTTTGGATGAAAGAAATTCCACTCTCAATCAGGAAGACAGACATGCGATTTGAAAAGCCAGATGTCCCTGATCATCTCACTCTTCCCCCTGCCATCTCAGTTCCAGCCTTTGATGTACCATTTACCAACTTGCATGTGGAGCCCTTTACAATTCATCCAAAGAACCTAACCATGCCTAAGGTTATCACCACTACAGCCTTTCAAATCATGTTGCCTCTCTTGCCAATAATGTCAGTGCCCAGTTACATCATCGAAACAGAGTATCTACAGGGGAAAACGTCTTTCCTTTCATTTAAGATTCCACAATATGAAATCACAGTGTCATCTTTCACACTACCAACATCCTTTGACATTGGAGAGCACAGTATCAGCTTAAATGAAATCACAAACCAGATATTAAACTTCGAGCTTCCAACCATCATTATCCCAGAGCAAAAAATTGAAGTCCCTGAAACTGCCTTTCATCTTCCTTCAAGTGTGTTTATCCCAGCTTTTGGATCCCTCAGTGCCACTCTGAAGGTTTCCTCTCCTATA
This sequence comes from Pseudochaenichthys georgianus, assembly GCF_902827115.2. Classification (NCBI taxonomy): domain Eukaryota; kingdom Metazoa; phylum Chordata; class Actinopteri; order Perciformes; family Channichthyidae; genus Pseudochaenichthys; species Pseudochaenichthys georgianus. Next base: position 35,236,348 of record NC_047524.1, on the reverse strand, counting down.
TATAATGTGTCAACAACTGCCCAGCTGGAGAAAAAGAACTCTAAGCTCATAACTTTGCTGAATTCCACATGTACTTCTACTATGATCTTCTTGGAATATGACCTCTCTGGTAAGACAAGCACACACTGTACTGTACTTTACTTGTGGTCATTTCTATAGCCAATAAGTTGCTTTATAATAGACAGCCAAATATAATATTACATTTTGCTTATGTCCCTTCAGCCAGTGCAATTCTTGGATTAGACAATGGAGTATTTGATCTAAATGGAAAGTGCAACTTGATACACAGTGACGTAAACTTTGACTGGCAACATGTTTTGTCAAAAAACCTAAGGTAAGTGCATACACTATTTTTACTTTTTATTTGTCTAGTTAAATATTCAAGAATTCTAGAATATTAGATTTCAATTCTGCAACACAGGGTTGCACAACTAATGCATTGGTAGCTTGGTCCATTTAAACAAAAACAACAACATTATAAAACAGAACAGTATTCCATTCCTTTAGTGCATTTTACATTTTGCAATAGAAGCAAAACTTCCCAAAAAAAATTGAATTCTGCGCTTTGTCTCTAATTTTGAATCAAGTACAACAGCTTGATCTGGGATACAGCAAGGAACCCAGGTTTCTTTAACCCTCCGGTATCACTGTGGACGTTTTTGTCCATATGGGTCATTTTTCACTTTTCATTTTGCAATAACTTTGGTTATTGTGTTTGTGCAAATGGCCTGTTTTTTTGTAACAAGGCTATTTTCTCGATCTATTTTGGAATTTCAATTTTTCAAATCGGTCTTTAATTCACTGTGTACCAAATCGACTACGCAAATTAGTCATTCGAGACAAAAATGTCCACAGTAAAAGACTTTGATAAAAACATTATATTAAAAGGTTTTTTTCACAACTTTTTTGGGTTCAATCTTTAAAGCAAAGAAGATAATACCAAAAATGTAATCATTTTCAGGATTTTAACCCTTTAAATGCCATTTTGAATACATGAAACCGCTGTTTTTTTTCATGATGAAAACAGAGAAAATTAGTTATTTTCCAAAACATAACAGTCTTGGATATGTCAAAGATTAGCAACAAAATGGATTTTTTTGCATTATAAGTTTTTGCACAAAATCAGATTGAACAAAAAAGTTACAAATTAGTCATTCGGGACAAAAATGTCCACTTCCAAAAACTGCTCTAAAATGACAACAGATTAATATTTTTTTAAACTTTTTGGGGTTAAATCTTTCAATCAACTTCAGTCCTGATCAAAAATACCAAATATTAACTTATGTTCAGGATTTTAACCCTTGAACTGCCAGTTTGAAAACATGAATTTGCGTTTTCTATGAAAAACATGCACAAAAAGGCAGTTATTTTCCATATAATAAATGTTGGTGGGGTCGGCTTTTTTTTTATTTAACAGTCTTGGATATGTCAAAGATTAGCAACAACATTGATTTTGGTTGATAATTAGTTTTTGCACAGAATCAGATTAAACAAAAAAAGTCACACATTAGCCACTCGCGGACAAAAATGTCCCTTCCACTCCCATTATAACCACATATTTTGATCTCTCCGCCATACCGGTATAAAATCATGCATTTTTGAAACACCAAACTGTATCTAAAAGTATCTTGGTAACACAAGAAAAAGAGTAAGTGTAATTTCTTCGGTAATGTTACAGAATGTTTCTGAAAAATGAAGATTCCAGGACCACTTTAAGTGTTTCGTTTACAATACTATTACATATAGAGGAGAGCTCTTCTTCGGGAACATCCTCTCCCCTACTTTGTACCATCCAGTCATTAAGCCCCTATCCATTATCCTGGTGATAATAAGGGTAGGCTACATCAGACTTGGTTTTTCTCAGATCCATGGCTAGTTTTCAACGGTCGTCTTGGTGGGGTCCTTCGTTTTAGATGATTTGCTGAGTGGGGTGGGACTTATTGCGTTGAGTGGGGGGAGTCAGTGTAGAATTGAGAGTTTTTAGAAAAAAGTTCTTTAAGCGTTGTAGCTTTTTCATCTCATCTCCAGCAAATAGGTCATCATTTAAGAACAAGTAATAGTTTTGTCAAGATTCTACAGAAAAAAGTCAAAAAAGAATATATCCTATGCATATTAATTGATTGAAAACAACGGCATTTTATTTTTCTCATTTTTTTAATTTTAATTGTATTTTAATTTTATTTTGTAAACCGGAAGCGGGGGCGGGACATCCGCCGGAAGCGGGGGCGGGACATCCGGTCGAACGAGGCGGGACATCCGGTCGAACGAGGCGGGACTTCCGGTTTTCAAAATAAAAATAAAAAGGCGGGACTTCGGGTCAAATAAGGCGGGACTTCCGGCCGAAAAGGGGCGGGGCGACCTGTCACTTTTTCTGCATACTAATGAGATGGACATGGCATTGGTAACACTACTCAGAGATGTGGCAAATACACCCAAATGACCCCAGAGGTGGGGTTTATTTTCTAAACCTCTCTAAAAAGGTCAAATTTCACTTGTTTTGCATCAATCGTGATACTTATATGTTATAATTAGGATTCCTAAAGGTTTTTGGCTACTATCCCATCATTTAAGGATGGTTTTCACTATAAGTAATGTTTGTTTTTTGTTCAATCTGAATTTACTTTAAAATAAAAACATCTATATTGATTCTGACTTTTCTACATCCAACTCACAGGTATTCTCATTGCTTTGAGAAAAAAGATTATTAATTTACCCCTTTTAGAAGTGACTATATAGTCATTTGTTTTGGGCATGTCATTTTCGAGCCTGAGACCTTGGGGCTTAACAGGTTAAAGTAATTGGCGAAGACTCTTTCGTTATTAGAGATATCAGAGCTACCAAATTATTATTATCTTGGGTAGGGTTTTTTCTGTTGTAACTGACTTTAGTTGAGCGAGATAATTGTACCTGTTAAATCAATAAAGTATATGAAAGACTTATTCAACCAGAATGCACTCCAGAGTGCTACAGGAAGACTGTTTAACCCATTCTCACCAAAAAAAAGAGGAAAGGGCTAAATGTAAACTTGGTTTTAGGAGTAAACACAAAACATTGTTGGAGAGGTCTCAATCTGGAGAGTAACATCATGTCAGTTTGAAGATTATAAACAGGTCGTGCTTTCAACTGTTAAGCTTTGAACATTGGCTTTAGTGCATTTTGTGCATTTTTGCAAGTGTTTGTCATTCTGTTACAACGTGCATTGTGAGTAAGATATCCAATCAGCAAGCTTCAAAGATAGCTGAGGCTTATGGGTAGCGTGATGCTTTCCAAAACTCTGAAAAAAGAAATGTGTACTGCCGATATCACTGTAAAATCATTTGACAGGGAGGGGAATGATATGCGTCCCTTAGTTACTATGAAAACGGCGAGCCTGGAAATAATAAATATTCACCCGGTGAGAGTTGACGATAACTTGACATGAACGCTGGTCAATGGAAATGAATAGGGGGAAAGACGTAGCAATCTCACAATTTCAGGTGGTACGCGCAGAGCAACCACTGTAGTTTACATACGTAGTATATACACGTCCTCCTGGCGAGACCTCAAATAATCTTCGTAATATCTATCAAACTATAGATCCTACACATCCACAAACTATCCTACAATTTAGGAATTTGCCCTAAAAATAGATCGGGTGTCCGCCACGTTTTTTTTCTCACGCTAGGAAGGTTTGCAATCCCGTGATATGGACACTGGTCTTTAGAAATGAATAGGAAAAAAATATTGTATCCATGTCACGTCTTGATATGGTTATTTGTGAATATACTACGTTGTGCCCTGTGGACCAACGTAGCCATTACACGTTTTTTTTGTGAGACTGAGTTGGTTTAACTCCTCCTTCGGAGTGACAGTATGCTGCTACTTAACTTTTTGAAGTGGATATAATATATCGAACGTGTGCACAATTATTAGGCAAGTGAGTATTTTGACCATATCATAATTTGTATGCATATTTTCGAAGCTCTATAAACTTGAATTGAATTGGATTTAAGCATATCAGGTGAAACTTGCCTAATAATTTTGCATACAGTGTTATATTTGTATTTGTTATTTGATAATTTATTGGACATGTACTACATTTCGTATGTTTTTATATCTTAGTTTATTTTATCTTTTTATTCTTACTCCTTTTTTTTATAACATTTTTTTTTTAATAAATATTTTATTTCATTTATACGAAAATGATAGTATTCTGATTTCTGTTTGTCAGGATGAAGCGCCAAACCCCTCTGGCTGATTCAATGTAAGATACTTTTACCCCAAGGAAGATTTTCTGCAAATTTAAATCTCAAAAAGTTATTGCTCCTGGAATAGAAAAATAACTTCACCAACCACTGTTTCTTTGTTTTAAAGGGAGTCTCGTCATACTCTTAATGTTGATGTGTCAAGCCGAACATTTTTTGATATGAGCTTTCGCTTCGCTTCCCGCAAAGATGGCATAACTGCTTCTATGTCTTGTCCATCATCTGGTTTCCTTGGATGGCAGTTTCAGCGGAGGTCTCCGTCACAGTTGAATGGAACACTTTTTAGTCGCTCCATGGTAAGACATCTTAAGCTGCTTTATTTGTAAATTGTCAACAGCAAAATACAAGTAAAACTACCAATGGAATAATGCATTATAGTGCAACGTGACCTTTTAACAATTATTATTCACAAATTCTTTCCTCAACTTTAGTCCTCTCATGAAAGGGATATTGATGTTTTCTCTGCCAAAGCTACGCTGACAAACTCTAAGAAGATGATCTTACAGATGTCATGGAATTTCGACTTCTTCCTTAATGTGATTGAGGGCACCAAGGACAGGATCCCTGCTATGACAGACGCTGTCCTCAAGTTCTTTAACAAGTACCACACTTACCACTTTGGCTTTGATGTAAACCAAGGTGGAATGAAGCTGAAAACCACAGTTTCTAACGTCATAGAGAGAGCATATCATGAGATGCCTCTATCTTTTAACACATTGCATAATTCAATCAAACACCTGGCTGATCAATTAGAAGGCATGTACAGGAAGGCTTCTGAAGGCTTGCATTCCCTGAGTGTGCAGGATGTTGTAGACAGGTTGTCTCTTGAGGCTAGACAACGGTTGAAATATGGTGAAGACCATATCCATGTCTTGTTAGATAAAGTCACACAGTCCTTAAGTGACATCAAGTTTACATTACCCGGATCTCAAGAAGAGCTCTCAAGCCTGGAGATGCTTCAGCAAGCTTGTTCGTCTGTATCAAGAGCCACTGACAGGACACTGCTACGGTTTGCCAGCCTAGTTGAGACGATTATTAGATACATCAGGGAAATCAAATGTACCTTACCTGGAACTGATGTCGTTGTCAATGGAAAGGAGACCATGGATAACCTGATGTCTTCTACTAGATCTGTGTATGTTCAGCTCAGACATTCTGTGCACAGAGGGTTTGATTTGCTCCACAAAACACTTGATGACCTGCTTCAGGTGATTGCTGAAAAAGCAGAGAGTTTGATCAAATACCTCAAAAATGAAAACGTCAATATCGCTTCTCAGGTTGATTCCATCTATGCAGAGGTTCTGCATTCCTCAAATCAACATGCCGAGGAGGCACATAGATATGTGGCTCAGTATAAGGAACATGCCAAAATGCAGATTCAAAAGGCTTATAATGCTCTTAGAATGGAGCGTGTAGATAAGGATGCCAAGGAGTTTATCAGTATTGTGCAGTCACATCTCGATAGAGGGTTTAATGAAAGTGTAGATCTCATGAGAGTCACATCGCAGAGCACAGCACCATACATCAGAGTGAGCAATACAAAGGTGGAATTTGAAATTCCTTTACCTTTCCTTTGGAAGTCTTTCAGTGGTTGGCCGACGCATTCCAGTCAGTGAGCCATAATGAAGTTGTTTGAAAAATGTATGCCAATATCAATTCTGTTAATTGTGTTTCACCTAACCATGATTATATATGAGTTGTTACTATTTGAGATGTCTTTAAATTAGAAGAATTATACAAGTATGACTCACTTGTGCTTTACATGTTAGTTACTGTTTAATGGTTGTGTTCTATTAAACATTCTATAACACATAGGTGTGAGCAAGCTCTCTGATTGGTCAATAGGCGTGTTTGATTCCACGATCAAACAACGGTCAAATAGAACGTGCCTTTTCACAACAAGTCAGTATCCCTCCGCGTCTGAGAAAAACGATATACCGTTGGGCCGAAAAGCAAACTGCCTGCAGTTTGCTTTTCGAACTGGAACAAGAAAGCAAATGCCCGAATCAGCAAAGGCTTTCTACCACCATCCAAGGAAGTCGGTGAAGCCTGGGGATGCGGTGTGGTATAGCATGGAGCCCTTGGGGGTGAACAGCCTGGGGTCCATGATGACCCGCATTAGTGAAGAGGCTGGCACTGCTACGCGTTACACAAACCATTGCGTCAGAAGCACCTGCATACAGCGGCTGGCGGAGGCAGGGTTGGAGGCCAGAGAAATCATGTCCGTTAGCGGGCATAAAAATGAGTCATCGCTTCGCAGCTACTGGGCTCCATCTCTGGACAACAGAAATATGTGGAGCAACGCGCTTTTTGCCGGTCCGGGACACGCCATGAAACGGCCACTGGAGGAAAGCTCTTCCGATAACCTACCCGTGAACACCACAGCACCACCTGCAAAAAAGTCTGGCATGGAGTTCATGGAGAGCTGTTTCAAAAATTGCACTTTTAATGGCAGCATGAACATCCACCTTCATTCTGAAGCCAAAATGTTAAATATGTAAACAAATAAATAAATAGCCTAATTCAAGAATTGTTGTAAATAAATTGTTTTCAATAAATTGGTTAATAATATATTAATTACTATAATTATATCAATAACTGTAACCGGGGAAGCAGGAGTGTTCGATTGATCGGCTAGCGTTACCAAGGGAACTATACTTTATAGGAACTACTTTCTGACGGAGATTAACTCAAGCAGAAAGTGTAGGTTTGGTATGATTGCTTAAATACAGAATACAGATTTTTGTGTTTGTCATACTGTCTAAATATTATCATATTTAATCAATAGACCTGGATGCCCCTCGGAGTGACTGGGCTGGGCTTCAAAATATCAAAATATAAAACAAAATACATATTTTTTGGAAAATAAAAGAAACTGCTTAGTATGAATCTACAGAAATGGTAAGATGATTGAAAGTCCAAAATATTCTTGAAATGATCTTAAGTTGACTGGAAAGCAGATTTAATTAAAGCGTGAAGAAAATGAATGTTTTAGGTAAACGTTGGAGTACTGCAGGGGGTACGTGAGATTTATTTGATGTTACTGAAAAACATTTAAACAAATTACTAATAGTAGATTAACTACTTTATTCAAAGGTTTACAGTAATTCTGGATAATAAAATGGGAACAATAAACGGGGTGCTCTCTTTTCCTCTCCCTCTGCTGACAGCCCGTCAGTCTCGTGCAGCTCGCTGAACCTGTAATAAGCCGACAGTAAAGAATACATATATTTATAACTAGTTTAGCTAGTTCCAGAGTAGATAAAATAGCTAAGTGTGTTACTGTAGGTCTAACTCTTAGTGTATTTTGCTCCGCTCAACGATCCGTCACAGCGGACGGAGCTGTGATCATGCAGAGCTGCGTGTTCTCCGTCAGCAGCAGCTGATCTGATCTCTCTCTCGCGTCCGGTTAGACTTCACTCGCGTTTATGTCCAAATATATCAGATCTAGCTAGTTCTAGTTAATGATATGCAGGGGCGCCGCCAGGGATATTGGGCCCCATGAAAATATATCACATTGGGCCCCACCACCAGGCCCAGGTCACGCCAACCAAGCACAATGCTGTAACCACACCTCCAGAACCCAGCCGACTCTTATGCTTTAAATAACTCTACCTGTACAGGCTTGCATCTATCTTGTAGTAACGTACTTTCCACTTGCCCGCTCGGGCCACTAAAAATATTGCTTTACATTTTTTTCCTGTGGTATTGGTATTTTAACTAGCAACTTAGTTAAATTGTTTCGTTTATCAACGCTACAACATAGCGTTCTGTGAGTCGGTTGTCGTTGTTGGGTGAAAAGCAAACAGCAGTTTGCTGCGGAACACAGCGCGAGCAGGCTCCCGTGAGCGCGCTCCTTCACTACAGACTATCGCGCCGCCTAACCATTCGCCAAAATGTTTTTAATACCAGCGGTAGCCAGGCAAAAAACAAATAAAAGAAAGTCACCGGAGGAGTTAAAGGAGAGTGACAGGGAGCATGAGAAGAAGAGGGAGAGAAAGTTTCAGCCAGCTTGATCGATGGAGTTGGCTTCTACTGGTGCAGGGCAGTGTGCGAACTATACCACGGTCACCGGGGGAGCCGGGATTTCTTTTTTTGCGGGGGGGGGGGGGGGGGTAAATGCTGATCCGTGCATTAATAGCAACAGCACAGACATAGGCCTATTATATAGAGAAAATCTGTTGCACACGGGGTGGTGCCACAGGTCTACATTTACATGAAACGTCCCGATGGATCATGTTCATGTCAACAGATTTCCCGAGCATGTATGGGCTACGCAAACTTCAATCAACTTGATAATAAGTAATCCACGGACCACCAATGTAACGTTTGACTGTTTAATTAAATCAACTTAAAATGTCTCAAAAATGTGATCCACTCACTCCACTGTTGGCTGGTCCAGCCAGCCGGCGGCCGCGGGACCACCGCAGCAACTTCGCCCCCCCCCCCCCCCCCATCTCGAGCAGCAGGCAGGGAGGAAGAGGAAGAACAGGTGGAGTGGTCATCAGTAGCATCATCATCTTCTTCCACATCTCCTTCGACCTCTACTATGGTAGTTGTAGTCATCAAGTTAGCTTCTCTTGGCTCGTCTTCTTGTGTCTCTTCAGCCCCCAAGTTAACGTTAGCTGTCAAGTTAGCACTAGCACTGACGTTAGCTCCCTCCTCTCTCGGTTCTGTTGTAGCAGCAGTCACAACGTACGATGTGCTACCACCAGCTACATTCGGTTGGTCTTCTTGATCAGGTTGTTTGGCCGTCTTTTTAAAGAAATTGCCCAAGGTACGTTTTTTTTTTCTTTTCGACATGTAGCAGCAGCAACAATGCCTGGTAAACATTCAGTGCTAACTAAACGAGCTTGTGAGTGAGTGGGTAGTGGGTGGAGCTGCGGGCAGCATACAAGCAGGCGACACTTTTTTCATGAATCATAAACTATAATTTTATTTCACTTATTTTACACCTTTGAAAAAAAAAAGTAATGGTTGATTAATAAATCCCATTTTATGTTTCATCATACTCTCAGAGTAGTCGTCCGGAAACTTGAAATGTTCGCTGCATATGTGCCTGTGGATCTTTCGGTTCGGGCCGAGCAGATTTCGCTAGCCATTGCCTCCGAACGTACTTCCTACGCTTACCCGGTGGCAATAGATGGAACCGAGCATTCCGTGGATTGTTCCTATCCGAATTGTGGCAATGTTTCGCGATACAATGAGGCATATTTCAATAGAATTGTGAGAGTAACTAGAGTAAACAACATGAACAAAGCACATCCGTCAATTTGTCCTCGACACCAAACGCATAGTTCACGTCACTTCCGGTAAAATAAGTCATGTGACTCGTCAAAATGGCGCCGCCCACAGGGTTGATGTTATTTCGGTAATTAATCAGTTTAAAATCACTGATAACATCAGCGGATTAAAAAAAAAAAAAAGAGACTGGCAGAGACTGGTCTGTTTTATCGGATGATAATTATTTAAAAATGCGTGTCATGAGGATTGCCTCCCTTTAATGACAGGAACCCTAACCCTAACCCTGTACAAATAATAATACTCATAATAGCAGACATTTTTTAACAATGACCACAATATCATTATTTTAATAAACCAAATATAAACAATTGAGGAAAATGAGGAATAACTGATGATTCAAATGTTGTAGCACAAGTAGTAATGTAGTTAGTGCATAAATTAGGCTACTATTGCAACAAACGTGTTAATTTTCTTCATTATTAGTCGATTTTTCTTTTGGTGGACGAATGCTCCGGACCAGTGGTTACAATGGTGGGGCCAGTGATAATACAATTCCACCGGCCCGGAGTTGGCAGTTTACCCTTAATGTCTACCCCTGGATGTTCTCTTGTTTCAATGTTTTTCAATTTGCAGTTTTGTTTCTATTTGAATGACCTTGTATTCAGTGTTTTTGAGGTCCCAGATGCTTATAATGGTACGTATTACACAACATCAAGCACATGTAGGTGTCAAAATGGTATGTATTGCATGTGTTCTTGCATGTGTTCTTGTTCTCAAGTTATCCCAGTTCTGCAATTACATTGTTCCTAGTTAGCTAAGTGTCCTACAAGTATACTGTATATGTTTTGCCATGATCAGAGTAATAAAATGTTTTTCTTTTGCAGGTACTTGTCAGTCATCGGATTTGTCATTAACATCGACATGTTGATGCTGGTGATTCCTGAACTGCTCCAAGTTCAGCGGTATGTCCTCACCTACAGGTTCAGCCAGGATCACTTGGAGCTCCTATTTAATTCCATCAGAGCGTCAGGTAGGGTTGATGTTCTTTTAATTGCAATAAATTCTGAAAATGACTTATGAGTAATGTATGTATTGTGCGCCTGTTTTCCATACAAGGTGGCTGGAATAACATCCATCTGCACGCCAGTTCCAGGCCATCTTCCGCCGCCTGATGGTTCGGTGTGGTGTTTCACCTAGTGAGACAGGCAATGTGGCAGCCCAAGATCACACTGTGTCCCAGTCTGCGGGAGAGATGTCCTCTGCTGAAACTGCTGAAGAGCACCCATCTCCATTCGCCAACATTTCGGCTGTTGTGAGTGACCACAGCTATCTTCCCACTCGGTTCGGTGGTCTGGTGGAAAATACGCTGGTCTACATCGCAGGATTTGTAGTCCGGCAGATTCTGCGAAAGCTGTCCTGTGATGTGTGCCGTGTGAGATGTCAGAGATGCTGTACCTTCATCATTTGATGAGAGCTACCACCTTCTAGCCCTGAAAAACAACGGTGGCCTAGTGATTCCATCACAAGGCACAGTGAAGGTGCTGAGAGCTGCAGAGAGGGTGATTCGCCAAGCTTCAACAAGGCAAGCTCCAAAGGAGTCGACAGTCACCTACATGGTCCGGGAGGAGATTGGAACGGAGGATGTTTTTCAGCTTGGGGAACACATTGAGGAGACGCAGTTTGGCATCGACAACCATTATTCCAACTTGTTGTCATTGGTTGTGTTTCTGAAAATAAGACTACACCACATTGCCAGACTCACCTCTCTTGACCTGCAGAAAGCGAGCACGAGAAAGAAGCTCTGCAAAACAGTCTTCTTTCAGGGCTTTTAGCTCATTTCAACTTTCATGAGCAACTTTGTGTAAATATGGTTTGGGGCGGGGTGGTGTCATGTTCTTGTGTATAACTTGAACATTTACATTTTTTATATAGATATAGATGTAGATTTTCATTTTTTCTGACATAGATATAGATATGAATTTTTACTGATATATAACTTCTGTCTATGTATAATGTATTATTGTTTCTTCATTTTTCAACTTATTAAAATAGCTGAGTAGTAGGCCTACACAATCTGCTTCTGCTTCTCTATCATATAGACCATTAGTGTTTTTTTATATGTGTGTGTGTGTGTATATTAGCCTATATTATATATCGTGTGTCTTTTGCAAAATACCTATCATACATAACATATAGGCTATCAAATACCAGAATATTCTATTGCTGTTAAGTCTACTATGAATATTAAAATACGCCGACATCATGTGTCCGGTATCATGCCTACATATATGACGTTTTCAGAAACCCCCCCCGTGAAAATCAGTTTTGTATTCGGCGAGTTATGATTGATTAAATGCGCAGACACTTCATTGCGCCTGCCAGACAGATTACACTGTGTGGAGCGGGTGACCGGTCCAAGATGGCGGCCCCACGGCTCGTCAGCGCCAATAGGCAGTAGCGGTCGATGCGGCGTCTACTCTTTATATGTCTATGGTTTGCCCCCCCATCGCGTTTCGTTTGCAGATCTACCCACCTTGGGACCATTTATCATTATCGTTTTCTGCGTTTCCATGTCGGCCTCGTGTGGCCGAACCGTCTATCTGATAGTGAACTGCAGCAGATACGACCGTTAAGTGTGCCCGGGGCTTAAGTGGTATGTTACTCAACCCAGATGACTCAAATTAAATGATGACTATTGTACTTCTACTCATATAATTGACAAGTTTAAACTTTTGTTTCAATGTCTGACCAATTAACCCCAATGTCATTGATATTATCAATGCAATCAAATAAGTGCTTAGCCTACTAAAGATAAATCTGGAACTATCAGGATTGTACACACCAGTGTGTACATCTGCAGCTGGAGGCTCCTGCTGTTGGCCTACTTCCTTAACGTTGCCAGTGTCAAGCTGTCTCTCATCCTCTGACTGACTAAAAGTCCCATGAAATAAATACATGTGTATTTATTTATATTTATTGCCTCATTTATTTATTTCAGAATTTATTTTGGCATATTTATTTATATATGTATTTATTTAATAATTTATTTTGACGTTTATTAGGATAGGTCTCATTGAGATTAAAAATCTCTTTTTCAAGAGAGTCCTGGCCCAAGAATGGTAACAGCACAGTTACAGACAATTGTACAGTGTTCACACAATCACAACACAGTCATACACCAAGTTTAGCCAAAGCATTTACAGACACAGCGGCCTTCTTCAAGGTCAGTTAAAGTTGCTTTGAGTGTGCTTAATGAGACCAGCTCTCTGAGTTTCAGCTCAGTTTGAAGCAGGTTCCAAGCTTGAGGGGCAGCGTAACTGAACGCCCTTTTCTCCAGTTCAGTACGGACCTTTGGTACAGTTAAAAGGAAACATTTATATTTATTTAATTTTGGCTGAAACGGTATTCCATACGTCCCCTCTTATTTGTAATTTCCTCGTTTGTTCTGGTCATCATCCCTTGTTTTAATTATGAATAGGGTTGTTTGCATCTGCATTCACCGATATCCAGCATTTCCTATTCATAATTTAATCCATGATACAATTATGGTGTTTTTTGAACACTGACAAGGCTTAATTATTTGTAATGTAGAACCTCTTACAGAAATATTGTTATTCAGATGTATTTTCACTCATTTTTAAAAGGATGATAAATAATTCGAAGGGCAGTATAACACTTAAGAGTTAATCACTTGATATGTGTCTTCACTCCTTAAAATGCACTGATCAGTGACGGATACACAGCAAGGGGGCGTGTCGTCCCACAGCGTCCAATCAGTGACGGATACACAGTAAGGGGCGTGTGGTGGTTCCTCGACTATCGCCTTCCAGAGATCGCTCCTCGCTTCTCGAATAAGACACTTGGGATGCGGCTTAAGACCCAGGGAAAGACGCGAGTTAGGTAAACGTGGATGCAAATACTTGAGATGCAGCTTTGGGATGCAGCTCATGATGCAGCTATGGAGCATTCCTTTGTAAACATGGGCTGTTCTAACTCCGCCAACTGATTGGACGGCCGACTTGTCTGTCAAACTGGCTCACGAGACTCGCGCCACTCGGCCCATTTTCTCATTCGCCACCGGAAGCTGCTGACAACTGTGAGTACCAACAAAAGCCATTCACGTTGTACGTTCATTTTAATACTTTAATAATTAAAATGCTTTAGGAGTGCTGCCCTGCCCTCTCTTTTATTTCCGATGTTTACTCCTGCTGGCTTCTCAAATCTTCCCAACCAAAGCCTTAAATAAAAAATGCCATTGATTATTAAGTGTTCATCTTCTCAATGTGTTGTTCCTTCCATTTGAAACTTGCGTACGCTGAAGATTTTGAAATGACATTACATTACATGTTACTTGTTAGACGCTTTTATCCAAAGCGACGTACATACTCAATACTGAGAGCAATCCCCACAGGAGCACTTTGGGGTGAAGTATCTTGCTCAGGGACACAACGACATACACGCCTGAAATGATCGAATTCTTGCTGTTGAGTTTTGCACATAACAGTCAGCACTTGCACTAAACAGTTTTAACCTTTGGCTACTATCACCTTTGAGCCTGGCTGTTAACCAGCTAGCATTATTATTAGCAGTTGTACAACATTATAAAATGTTTTGTGATTTGTTTACAGTTGCACTTGTTTATGAATACATCGTTTATGAATATTTTTGTTTTACAATTTGATAGATTTTGTTATTTCCTCAGGGCTGGTGCGATGGACAGAGTGGAGACAGAGCAGAGGGATGAACCACAGACAGACTTCATCTACTGTCACAGAGCCGTCACAGAGGTCCTGAAGTTTGGCTCCTGTCAGTTCAACTCTGGGCACAAAGTGCTCTTTCTCATCATTCCAGGTCAGTTTGACTAATCTATTGTATTCATAGGCGGCGCGTGAGGCTCAGGTTTGGGAAGACTAAATCACTTTTTTTTACCTGACGCTGCCCGCCCCCGGCGTCTATAGAAAAGAGATCAACTCAGTGAAAGCACCGCCTGCTGACCAATCAGAGCTCAGTGTGCGGAATGTAAAGCTATCAATTCATATTACAGTATAAAGGAAATACAGTTTAAACTGCCGTATGCAGAGAAGACGCCGACGTGTCGCACTTATCATTCATATCACACTGATATCACATCATCAATCAGATCATCGATCATATAATAATAATAACAATAATAGATTTATTTTGTTAGCGCTTTTACAGGTGCTCAAAGACGCTTTACAGATATAGTGAAGGGAAAAGAAAAGGAAGGAACAACAAATAAATATATAGTTAAAGTCAAATAATACAAAAACAATCACACATTAAAAGCCAGATTGAAGAGGTGAGTGTTTGTGAGTGTTTTGAAGGTGGTGAGGTCAGCAGTCTCTGATGGGTTGGGGGAGTGAGTTCCAGAGGGAGGGGGCAGCGACGGAGAAGGCTCTGTCCCCCCAGGTCCGGTGATTGGTGCGGGTGGGGTTGGATAGGAGGTTGGCTTCTGATGAGCGGAGGCAGCGGGAAGGGGCGTGGTGGTGCAGCAGGTCTGTGAGGTAGGGGGGGGGGGGGGCTGATTGTTGAGGGCTTTGTGAGTAATCAGGAGGACTTTGAAGTTGATTCTTTGACGGACGGGGAGCCAGTGGAGGTTCTGGAGGACGGGAGTGATGTGGTCTCGGGAGCGGGTGTGGGTGAGGAGGCGGGCAGCAGAGTTCTGGATATGTTGGAGTTTATTGATTAGGTTGGATGGTATGCCGTAGAGGATGCTATTGCAGTAGTCGAGTCGTGAAGTGATGAATGCATGAATCAGGGTTTCAGCAGCAGAGGAGGAGGAGAGTGATGGTGGAGACGGGCAATGTTTTTGAGGTGGAAAAAGGCGTCCTGGTGATGTGATTGATGTGGTGGTTGAATTTGAGCTGACTGTCGAAGATGACTCTGAGGTTGCTGATGTGAGGGGGGGGGGGGATAGAGTGTGGCTGTCAATGGTGAAGTTGAAATTCTGGATGTCTTTGATACAGCATGGGGGGCCGATGATGATGATGTCTGATTTGGCACTGTTCAGTTGGAGATAGTTAGTTTGCATCCATGCTTTTATTTCTGAGAGACAGTTGGTGAGAGTGGAGTGTTTTGTGGGGGTGATGGTTTTTGTTGAGATATAACGTTGGATGTCATCGGCGTAGCAGTGAAATTGAAGGTTGTGGCGACAAATTATTTTGCCAAGGGGGAGTATGTAGAGGATGAAGAGGAGGGGGCCAAGCACCAAACCCTGGGGGACGCCTTGGGACAGAGGAGCAGTGGAGGAGGTGCAGTTGTTGATGTTGATAAACTGATGTCTGTCGGTGAGGTAGGATTTCAGCAGGAGAGTGATGTTGTCAGTGATGTTGAGTGATGATTCGAGGAGGGACAGCAGGATGGTGTGGTTGATGGTGTCGAATGCTGCGGTGAGGTCGAGGAGGATGAGGATGTTCAGGTTGCCGGGGTCAGAGGAGAGGAGGAGGTCGTTTGTGATTTTCAGAAGAGCTGTTTCTGTGCTGTGTTTTGATCGGAAACCGGATTGAAATGGCTCAAAGAGGTCATTGGATCTGAGGTGGGATTTAAGTTGTGAGGCAACGACACGTTCAAGTATTTATGACAGAAAGGGGAGATGTGAGATGGGCCGGAAGTTGGACATGATGTCAGGAGTGAGTTCAGGTCTTTTGAGAATGGGTGTGACAGCAGCCAGTTTGAGAGAGGGGGGGGGGAACTGATGCAGATCTGAGGGAGGAGTTAATGATGGTGGCGATGAGTTGGGAGATGGCAGGGAGGCTCTCTGTAACAAATTTGGAGGGCATTGGGTCAAGTGTGCAGGTGGAGTTAATTCCAGTCATGAAGTCGGACAGTTGCATGGGGGTCACAGGGGAGAAGTGGGACAGGGGCTGTGAGGTGAAGGGGGGGGAGCCAGGAGGGGAGGTGGGGGGGTGCTGATGAGGGTGTCAGATTGCTGTAAATGTTGCTGATTTTGGTTTGGAAAAACGAGAGGAAGGAGTTGCACGGTTCGGTGGTGAATAATATCACAATATTTCATTATCTGAGTCAGCTGAGCCGTATCTGGCCGTGCAACACTTACATTGTCACATACTGTATGCAGACGTATTATTTTAAGCAACACATTAGGTTGACGAAACACTCAATTTAATTGTAATTAAACTCAGATCCACTCGTGTCTAACTCAAACATATCCAGGGTCTGTTAACTGGCTTCGTAGTACAGGGCACATAGCAGCGCTAATGTCAAAGACACAAACATTATACATTATCTTTTTATTTTACCAGGATGCAGTGACACAAATATTTGGGAAGGCTTAGCCTTCCCGCCCCTGACTGTATTCATTCACTTAAATACAATATTAAGAAAGACAGGTCTGGAGGTAGAGTGGCTGGCTTCTGTTGTGTAAGTGCTTAATGTTCCCCAAGGCTAGACACGCTATTAACTGCTATATAGATGCTCTCCATTTGCCATGTGTATGGTTCATACTTTAACCAATAAACAAAAAAGAGCACAAACACCAGCAGAATACATGTGTCAACTGGTCTGGGCAAATGAGACCGGGTGGGCAGTAGCTGACTTTGCAGGGACTTGGCTTGGCAACTGAATAGTCGCCAGTTCAAGTCCTGAACCAACAAGTACAGAGTGTGGACTGGACTAGTAGCTGCCGGAGAGTTGCCAGTATGCCTCCTGGCTAGGTAATGCATTGGCCTCTTTGAGCAAGGCCTCAACTGGTTCAAGGCACGATGGCAGCCCCCTTGCTCTGACACCTCTACATTGATGCATTTGTATTGGTTCATTACATTTTAACTCTGGGATTAATAAGGTATGTCTATATACATATTATTATGGTAACTTTATTTCATAACCACCTAAATTGCGTAAGGTAAAATGCATCTTTCTTGATGTAAAGTTTTTCGAAAGCTTAAGGTTTCATGGTTTGAGTTATTAAAAGTTTTGCACTTTGCAATGAAGAAATATGATCTTCTGCTGTTTTGTATTCAGGTAACCCAGGTGTAGTGGGCTTCTACAAAACCTTCATGCGGACCCTACACAGGAAGTTAGGATACCACCACCCAGTGTGGGCAGTGAGCCATGCCGGCCACTGTGTACCTCCAGACTCCATGGACATGGTAGAAGGTACAGATTACTCTTACATTCTTACGTTCTTGAATCTGATTGATCAGTTTGGACAGTCAGTGGTCTGCTCTTTCTCTATAGCAGATGGTTGCTAAGGAGGAAGCTGTGATCAAGGGACTAAGTGCAGTCATATCAATCCTCAGAAAGAAGTCCGGTCAATTAACGTCAGTGGTGGCTAAAACAATTATTTGTTTTACTCTGTCAGAAAACAGTGGAATACTTTTTCAATATTCATTCTTATATTTCTAGAGCACACAACTTTGAATTAATGATGGCTGAACTGTCCTCAGTCAAGGAAAAAAAGGGAGCAAGAGAAGGAAATAGGTTAAAAGACAGAGAGCTAGAGGACAGAGAAATCAGCAGAAGAAGACAGACAGGAAGTAAACACTTGAGGGAACAGCGGCAGAAGATAGACAGGAAGCAAACAAAAACATATAGTGCAACAGGAAAGATTCTGAGATAAACAAAGACATGTTACGACTTTTTGTATACAGATGCCTCCTCAGCAGCTGGGTATGATGTGTTTGGTCTAGACGGGCAGATTGAACACAAGCTGGCCTTCCTCAGGAGACATGTTCCCCGAGACACCCGCCTGGTCCTGCTGGGACACTCCATTGGCTGCTACATTATCTTGGACATGATGAAAAGGAATCCTGAACTCAATGTTAGTTACAATAGGGATGCACCACACATTGGCATTGGCCCTGTTAGTCTTTCATTTTTTTATTTAAATATGAACGAAAAGATCTGGTAATTTTGGTAAGGTTTAGAACACTGACTGAGAACGATCTGCCCTAACTTTAAAGTAAATCACGGTGCGCCTCCTCTCTATGACTTATAAAATAACAAGGCCCTTTGTTTACAAATAATTTAATGTCAATTGTATTTCTCATTGAATTATTGAAGCTTCTTGCCTGCTACTCTACAAAAAACACAAGGGACTTTATTTTAGATTTGATGGGAAAAACAATGTTATTCACCGATTACAGCCAACTAGTCAAAGCCATGGATCAGTTACAGAAACGTCAAGCTGGGGTTTGGGTTTCCATGACAACAGGACTCTGTTGACTTTGCTCATCGTTATAGTTAAGCCAAGCCAATTAAAGACAGAATTAAATCCAAGTTAGTGCCGGTTGCTAGACAGAGGAAAAAAGAGCTAGACCAGAGGTGCCCAGTACGTCGGTCGCGGTCAATGGGGGCAATGCTGGAAGATCGCGAGTCATTCATAAAAGAAAAAATCCAGCTCTGTTAAAATAGACAAAGCCGGTTTTGATCCCTCCTCCCTTGGCCTCCCTGCCACTTAATTCAGGAGTTTACTTGATTGACAGAAAAAGCGACCTATCGCTTTCCAGTCTGTTAACCCAGAATGCAAAGCGATACAAAATCAGTCAAGTGCCGGGAAAACTCAAATTAAGTTCAAGAGACAAACAACAAAATGAGTGCGGGACCGAGCCAGAAGCTACAGACAGACCACTTCCACCCAGAATGGGAGGAAGAATATTTTGTTGTGATGTCACATTCAAAGGTTATTTGCCTTATTTGTAAAGCAAGCGTCGCTCTGCCAAAGAAAGGTAACGTGGAGAGGCATTATCGGAGTGTTCACAAGGCATAGCAGCGACTTCCCTCCGAGTAGCAAGTTGAGAAAGAGAAAGGTATTATTGCTACACAAACATTATCTCGTAGTCTTAGTGTCGCCAACTCGTTTCTAATATGCAAAAAGACAAACAAATACGTCGTATGTGGTCGGTGTATTTTTGATCTTTCCAATCCAGACGAGATCTCTCTCCCGTCTGTGTGCGAGGGGGCGGGGCAGTTTACACACACGCAGCTGCTACATGCAGCAACACACGGCGGGGATGGCGGAGAGAAGCGCTCCAAGGTGTGGTTAAATGTTTCCCGTCTTGAGGTGGACAATGCTCGTTGCCAAGAGAGTTTAGCATGTGAGGGCGGTAACACGAGCAGTTTGTCTAAACATTTAGCAAAAGTGCTCCACATCCAGACGGAGGAATGCACCGGGTTCGACTGTCTTTCTAGTAGCTCTGTAGCCCCATCCACGAGTAACTTTTCCGGGTCAGGTGTATGCTAGCAGCAACACACGGAGTTAAAGGTGTCATGTCATGCTTTTCCGGTTATCGCCCGTCCCCTTGTGTGCTATGAAGGTTTTTATGCATGTAAACGGTCTGCAGAGTCAAAACCCTCAAAGTACACCATGTAGCGAGTACAACTCTAACACAGAAAATATCTCCCCAAAACGCCTCGTTGGAGATACGTCATTGTCCATTTGATTCTTCCGGGTACATCATGATGTCATGTCGTCCCCGGAACCAAATGGACCAATCCGTGGAGCCGTTACGTTACGTCCGCGGAGCCGTTACGTTAAGCCCCCGCTGATTGGTCCAAATTGACCAATCCACGGACTTCCTCACACACAGTGCAGGCAGCTCTGCTGATCTCTCCTCCCTGGCTGCAGGCTGATAACAGACAGTTGGGATCGCGGCGACATTCTCTCTGCAGACCCATTCTCACAGCGTTTATCAACCTTTTTCTTACTCAATATCAAGCCACACTTATTGTTTTTACTTCGGCTGTGACTTTGTGTGTGCTCAGGGTGAGTTTGGCTGTGTTTCGCTGTGTATCGCTAAACAAGGAAATCACACCTCCACGGAGCTTAGCGCGATTCACAACGTCCCGACCAATCGGAGCACACTGGGCTCACAGGGAGGGGGGGGGCAAGAGCTGCAGCGAGCCGTTTAGTGGAGAGAGTGAATACACATACTTTACAGAGATGCTGTATGCGAAACCAATGTGAGTTTGGAAAAGTGCACAGTATAAATCTATTCTAGTCGACCTCAACAATGGAACTATGATCAGTGGAAATGGCCATGACATGTGACCTTTAACACAATTATACAAACATGGGTTAATGATTAGAGGTAACAAAGTTACTCTTTATTTTGTTAAAGTTTCAGCTATTCTGTTCACAGTTCTGTCATCAGATTATTTAATACGATTTGTTAAAACATTGTTGTTTCTTTTGATGTGAAATATTATTTATTTAATTTAAATAAAAAGCAATGTTAATGTTGTAAACAATTTGTTAAGTTAATTTAATAATATATGTATTTTTGAATCAAGTATTCATCTTTATTGTCTTCATTGTTAGTTTCCACATGCCTAAAACAACCTCAAGCTAAATCTAAAAGTTGATGGCTAAATAAGAGCGTTTGAGAAATTGTGCGAATAGTCGATTAATCATTTAATTAATCGATAGATTAATCGATTATCAAATGAGTCGTTTGTTGCTGCCCTATTGTAGTTGTCCCATGTATAAATAAAACGTGTTATTCAGCATGGATTTTATTTTTGGTTGGTCGACCTCAGTGAGCTGGTCATTTCAAAAGTAGCTCACCAGCCAAAAAAGTGTGGGCACCCCTGAGCTAGACTAACTAGACTTCATAAATGAAGTAAGAATGGAGTCAGAATGAGGTCTGCAAAAACATCTGTCCCTTGTTCTACACACAGACACACATGCTCAGTTTGACCTTGTTTTTGTACAACACACACACACACACACACACACACACACACACACACACACACACACACACACACACACACACACACACACACACACACACACACACACACACACACACACACACACACACACACACACACACACACAACACACACACACACACACACACACACACACACACACACCTGCTGCATAAAATGGGCTGACACTGTGTACACCCTAGCTATTATATTATTTGTACTGATTATATACAATATACAGGGATTGTATGTATATATGTTTATATCTCTGTCCTTCTTTAACCTCAAATTATTTGTCTATTTTTATGTCCTGTTGTGCTCTTTGTAAGTGCTTTGTTTTTTGATGCAGATTCTTAAGTCCATCATGCTGTTTCCCACCATCGAGCGCATGGCTCAGACTCCTCAGGGGAAGGTCATGACCCCTGTGCTGTGTGGACTGCGTTACGTGGCCTACCTGCCTCTCTTCCTGCTCTCTCTGCTGCCTGAAGCCCTCAAAGCAGGCCTGATCCGACTGGCGTTAGGCGGCATCTGCTCTCTGGACCACACTGTAGTACAGCCGACTGTAGGTCTACTCAGCGGAGACTGTGCTGGTTTGTTACAATCGCTCTTTACTTTCATGATGCTCATCATGTCCATTCTTTGTTGAACATGTTACGGCCTAAGTTTTCTTTTTTCAACCTTCAAACACAAAAGCCATGCAAAGTCTATTGTGTCTGTGGGGAAGAAAACAGTCACTTCTGCACTTTGCCGAAGTGTTAGGGCCTTCGGGCCTCATTTATAAAACTTTGCGTAGGATTCACGTGAAAAGATGGCGTACGTAGGAACAAAGGAAGTGCTTACGCATTAAAACATTGCACACACACGTCCTACGCGGGTTTCCCTTTATGAATCACAATCAACCACAAATGAGGTGCAACTTGTGTGGGCTCCACGTAACGCCCATATTTGTCTATAAATAGTCAAAGAAACGCCCCGTATTAATATTAATTTCCACTGACTGAATGAAGACGAAAGCGTGATATCTTAGTTGTGTTGGAGTCGGTCACAAGTACATCATATTGTTTGGTGGATGCAGTATGAACATTACAAAGAGTGGCAGCATGTGGCCTCTAAAGGTTGGATCACATTTTGAACAGAATTATATAATATATAAAACCATGCACTCATATCTATACAACCTACAGAAATGCAAAACCTCGTCAATTAAAAAACGTTTCTGTTTACCGCATCATTTATGAGAATACATTTCAGAACATGAAGAGAATGTTGGTTGGTTTTCAATAACATATTCGTTTTTATTTATTTCTCCAAGTCATGTATTTGTGTGCACTTGATGGTATTCTGTTCACATGTCTCTCCTTTCATCCTTCTGCGAAAGGTGTCGCAGTTTCTAATCTCTCTTTTTTCTCATGTTTGTGCGTACGCATGGGTCAAAGTGTCAAACATTTTCCCGTCAAGTATGCTTTTTTACTTTAAGAAACATTGCTTCGAAATTAGCGTACGATCAAAAGATGGTGTACACCACGTTTATAAATGAGGCCACTGACCCAATCATTGTAAACAATTTTGCTAACGTCATGTTGCGTCCACATCGGACACGTTTATTATATATTATATAAACGTATGAAAAACTATTTCTGAATTTACTTTAGATGTTATGTAATGTTACAGTGAATACTTGTGTTTGTCGGCCCTCAACAAAAAGCAATGTGATGTGTCCATCATATTGCAGGAAATAAACAATTATGATATTTGTTTTTGTGCAGTAGGATAATTCGCACATATCAACACAACCAATTTTTGAAGCGTAAATGCAATCGCCAGAAGTAAAAAGCTATCGTTAGGCTATAAAAGAACGACAGCACGGTCACATGTCTGCGTATCACCAACGCTAAGCTAAAGGCAAAATCGTGTCAATCGGAATGGCGTTGAGTAGTTTATTTAGTCACTTGTTAACATCCCCCGATTTGATGAGACAAAGCCGCTTTGGATATTCACCAGAGCCCACTGCTCCTAGTACTAGGACGGGGGAACGCACCATAGTACTCAGCTTGAACTATGTTTAGCTTTGATTCCACCCACACCGTTGTCATTTAATAATTCTGCAGAAATAAGGCAATGACGAGGCATATCATGTGTTTTATTCCCTTTGTGTAGCCAATGCAATGTATATGGGCGGTCAGGAAATGAAGAAAGTATTGGAAAGAGACGACTTAACCATCAAGAAAAACCTAGGAAAGGTAAGAAAAAGCCTACACATACAGTGTAATCACATTTAGAGTCTGCATACTTTCTACTTAGTGAATATTTCATGACATAAAAAACAAAAGTTGCTCGAATTATCTGTTAAGGTTGTTTTTAGATGTCACTGTTTATCTGTTCCAATTTTAGCTGATATTTTATTATGGAGCGACCGACCACTGGTGCCCTGTTCAGTATTATCATGACATCAAGCAGGACTTTCCACACGGAGACTTCAGACTGTGTGAGAACGGGTTCCGCCACGCTTTCGTCCTCGATGCAGGACGAGAAGTTGCCCAAATGGTGTCTGAATGGATCAGTGTGGATTTTAGGACATGAGTTTCCTCTTCTATTCCTGTATACTCCTCCACATCCGTCTGACATGGACACCTGGGGACCAGGAACTTTTTATGAGCAGAGATAATGCAATGGATTTGACTATGCAAGCTTAGTGGCGAAGATACATTATATATTGAATTAAATACATATTATCAAATTATTGGCAGACTATGTTTCATAATTTTTTGGTATTCCTCTAAAATACCTTTTGATTTTGCATTTGTTTTCTTATATCAAACATAAGCAGATTGTAATTTAATCAGATTTAAAGGGAAGAAACATTTAAGCCCTTTCTCATTTCTAAAATGTTCTCCTCCTTGCCTCCTTGGTCCTTCGGGAGTGACCCAAAATCGATGTCAGCGCGCCATCTTGAAGGACATCTAATTTCTCTGAATTATATCCAGTCTCTGATAGTGTTATGTTATTATGTGAGTGCTCTGTTATGAAAGAGATTTCCCCCTCACTCATCATACCGGTGCCTGCCCGCATCTGTAGCTGTCTCATTATAACACATTGTGAATGAATTAAAAGTAAATATATAGACGGAGTGCTGCTGTGCCTCCTGTCATCATTAATGGACGTCTCTTTAAAATGACCGCTCAGATTTGTAATTTCTCTAAACGCCTGCTGCTTCCCACTCCTCTCTCCTCCGCTCGCATCTCCTGTGGGCGGGACTAACGGCCCGTCTACACAGCGGTGTGCGTTGAAGCTTGCCGGCGGGCGTGTCTGAAACTCGACCAACAACCAATCACATGAATCTCCCGCCCCTGACACACAAGCAGCGGTTTGATTGGCTAGAGCTTGTACTGGCATATGATTCGATTGGCTGACGCTTCTGCCGAGGCTTCAAAAGTTGAACATTGCTCAACTTTTGCAGCGAGCCACGCCAGCAAAGCTCTGCGTCGCTTCCCACAATGCAGTTCGGCGAAAAGTGACGTCACCCCATTCAAAGTGAATGGTGAAGCTTCCAACGCACGCCGCTGTGTGGACGGGCCGTCAGACGTGAGGCGAGGAGTTGAGGAGGGGGAAACTGCACACGGCATCATCACTTTTTTTAATAGGAAAATAAGCAAAAGCTTTCAAATTAAACAGCTGATAGTTTATTCATTGTAGGCATTGCTGTTATCCTTCTTTGTAAAGAAACATTTTATGAAATGGTATACGTGGTAATGAATGAGGCGCCTGATATAAATATACACTCCTTAACACAAACTCCAGAAGTTCCAGTGTGCCTTGAAGGAAGAAGCACCCCAGATCATGATGGAGCCTCCTCCACCGTGCCGCGTAGAAAACATCTCCAGTGGGATCTCCTTGTCATGCCAGTAACGTTGGAAGCCATCAGGACCATCCAGGTTACATTTTTTTCTCGTCAGTTAATAAAACTTTCTTTCACCTTTCAATGTGCCATGTTTACAAAGTCCAGACGGGAAAAGTTTGTGGCTTGGGAGGAAACGTGGTTGTCAAAGAAGTTGTTTGTTCTTTGAACCCTTCTCTCGCAGAAGCTCTACTAACAACCTGGTTATGATCCACCAGTGCAAAATGTGAAATGATTTTAATTCTTAAGATTTTGTTTAGGAATAAGCCCTGATGAATTACTTACATTACCCCCATGATGTTTTTCATCAATCTAAAGGAAAAGTGGTAAGAAATGGGGTATGAAGGCAAGGTTGATGACTTCTTATAGTGTGACAATCTTATTTATTTGTCAACTTTATTGAGTGAAATAAAACAGACAAAATGTACATGAACCGGGAACAAGCTTTCTCACACCTTATTAATACAGTAGACTTGGTGCGTGCAAGGTCAAGAAAAGCAATGCCAAGGATGGAAGACATTAATTTCTAAATCATTTGATTTCCCTGGTGAAGACTTTCTTACTACTGGTACTTGTAACATTTGCCAGGCATTCTTGAGTTAGCAGGAAGAGGCTGACGTATGATCAACATGTGTATGAGCACCTCAGAATGTGGTCAATCTGATATGATCAAATGACCATCTGTCTTTTTATGCATTATCATGGATTGTGTTCATTGACCAGGTAGCTAGATATGAGGCTATGATAAGATGTCCTTAAAGTCAGACTTCCTGTTGGAAGATTCAGAGGATCATATTGGGGGTTCCAGTTACAAGTGGACAGCTCAAGGTACAGGAGTAAATGCATCCAGTCACACTGAAGATGCAGTGGAACCTGGGGTGCATATGTCTACATTATTTATATGAGTAAACGTACCTGGCAGCAAACTAGAATCTGATGCTACTGCCTCTGGTTTACAGCAGGGTATGTGTCATGTCTCTGAAGTCTCAACAGAGTCACAGCGACGACTCCTCCTCCTCCTTTCTCCGTTGGCTTGTCTGTCCTGGTACCCCCCCCGCTTGGCTTGCATCAGTCTTTTGTGGAGGAGAGGGTGTTTCTGGGAATCTCTGCCCCGGTCCCAGCACCTGTCTCACAGTCACATTCAGCCTGGAGCTCTGGATATACCTGGTGCACAACACCCAGTCCTCCTCTGACAGCACCCCCCCCAGAGTGCTGTCCTGCGAGAACAAGGCCATGCGGTGGCCTTCCATCTCTAAAGCTGTTTGTCCCTGGGGGCCTGGAATGATCCGTGGGACAGCATGGTAAAAGAGGCGGCTCTGTCCCGACATCACCATCACATCCCCACTGTGCATGTACATAGCAGTGGGGGGGTCCTCTCTGCGGACGCCTCCCAGGAGGAAGATCGCTGATTGCCCGAAACTGTCAGAATAAAGACAAGTCAGTGGCAATGTTCTGTTTCCCATGGAAGTGGTGCAGCAATGAGTCCTACAACCTGGGAATGACTCAGCCTTTTAGCCAAGGTTCCCTTGGCTGGAAGTCAATGGTTCTTTGAATGTGTGTGTTTGGAATGCTGAAATAAGTTCTATGGTTAGCATAAGCTGAAGAGGCTTTCCCGTTTTGTTTCTCTTTTTGCAAAGCTGAACACATTTTGAAAGGAACATCTTGTCTCTCTAAGCCAGGGGTGTCAAACTCAAATACACAGTGAGCCAAAATAAAAAAATGGGGCCGGACTGGTTCAATGTTTATTGCAAAACTTATTGAAATGAACTTATTGCCCATATTAAACCTGGAAGTAACAAAGCTTAAATGATTGCCTATAAAAACAACATTAAATAATCAGTTGCATTCATTTCTTATGGCTCTATCTGCAGCTTTTCTTGTGATTACATTTTTCCACAGGCCAACAACAGCTTCAAGAAAACAATGTCCCTCAAAGAAAAAAAAAACATGCCATGTTGTCTCAAGAAACAAAGTGCAGAAGGCGCGTTCACACCGCAGTACTTTTCCCACTTTAGTTCCGATATAGTTCCGAAATGTTGCGTTCACACCAAAAAGAGCCGGAACTAAAATTAGTTAATGAGAACCTTTTCAACCCCTTTTCCGTCCCTGCTAGAGAGCAGGGACTTTCGTGGGAGAAAAAGGTTCCTGTGTCTGATTGGCTGGGCGGATTACAAACCACGGCCCGTAAAACTCCCAAAAAGTTTTGTGAAGCCGCCATTTTATTATCCTTGCATTAGCATTAGCATTAGCACAGCGCAGAGATATGGCAACACAAAA
This sequence comes from Pseudochaenichthys georgianus, assembly GCF_902827115.2. NCBI lineage: Eukaryota > Metazoa > Chordata > Actinopteri > Perciformes > Channichthyidae > Pseudochaenichthys > Pseudochaenichthys georgianus. Next base: position 35,208,997 of record NC_047524.1, on the reverse strand, counting down.
TAAAACATGGGAGCGGTGGAGATGAGGAGGTGTCGGCGTTCTGGCGATTTACTCGGAAGGCTTCAGTAGAAGCTGCTGGGAGTCCCAGCAGCTTCTACTGAAGCCAGTCCCCAACGCCGGGGACTTTGGGCGGCAGTATACGCCGTGGAGTGGTTTGCGGCCTGCCAGTAAACCCAAAGCAGAAGAAGAAGAAGTGACGTCAGCGGCTTCATTTGCCTAATCCTCCCCCAGGGACTTTTTCCGGTGTGAACGCGATCTGTACTTAGTTCATGAGAACTAAAGAGTTCTCATGAACTAAGTACAGATGAACCTTTGTGGGAAAAGTACTGCGGTGTGAATGCGCCTATAGAAACTCAGTGTGCTGCTCTGTGATGCTAGTTCAAGCCAGATACTTGGCATCTCATCTTGGGTGCAGGTTCATCAATGTTTGGGCTCAGGCTCTGAGCTGAGGAAATCCTCAGGATTGAGTGAAGGTGTGCGTGCAATATACCGGCGGGCCAGATCTAATAGTAATTACAAATTATCCTGCGGGCCAAAATTAAATCCACATGTGTCACCACAATTTAGTTTGACACATGTGCTCTAAGCAAAGACCATAAGAGGGGCAACACATTCCGGACATTAATTCAGCGCACGCATACTCCTCTCCTGCCAGGGGCCGGTGAGGTAACGGACACTGAACAGACAGGCTTTATGCAGATACAGCTGGTAGCTGCAGGTGGTGGAGGAAAAGGCACACTGAGACGGATTTAAGTCATGATTGAAATCAAACTCAACTAGTTGACTCTTTCAAAGCATTGAGGCTGCAGCTACATTTTTCTTTTTAAAAATCCGAATTTGTATTTGATTTATAATCCACATATGGAGAGGAAGAGTGCTCTGTGTTTTAATTGTTCGAAGTATGCCTACATAAGCCAGTGTATTTCTTTCCTCATAAGAAATAGCACTGAAAAGATACAAAAACATGTTTTTGTGTTGATCTTTAGTGTCATAAACAAACCATAGATGTTGTATACAGTTTAACTATATATAAAACTTAATGAGCTTTTATAAAATGTGTTTTGCGGCTCCAGACAACATTGTATTTGTGGAAGAGGGGGCAAAGAGGCTATTTTGATAGTAAAGATTTCTGACCCCTGGCCTAATGTTAGCTTTTTACTTCAGAAATCCTAAAACTTTTGTCGGAATGCTGCGATTAACTTGAACAATACATGATAAAAACAATAAATATATGTTTTAATGCTTATTTTCTGAAATATAACGAAATCCAATGTAAAGTCCCATTATTATCTTTTTCCAGGGAGCCCTTGTGCTTTTCCCCTCCGTGTCGACCTACACAAATACGTCATCACTGCACCACTCTATTTGCTGGTACAATAAAACAAACTAAAGTTGCTATTCTTAAAGCCTCGATGGAGAGAATAATCCCTCCCTCTCACCTGAAGGACAGCAGCGGCCGGCTGTGATCCAGTTCTGATTCATCCACATGGATTCCTAGTGACGAGTCATGGCGGTAGTAGTTGAGGATTCCAGCCTGAGCACTGAACCCTGGAAACCCACAGGCCGCTGTTATTTGGACAGACAGCAGGTGGAGATCAGCAGGTAAAGGAGTGTGGTGGTTGGCAGAGTAAGTCTGTGAATGGAACATAGTACAACATGTGGCCAAATCTTTTCAAATGGAGTATCATCAAACAATGTGTAAATGGACAAAAAGAAAGTTGGCTTAGGTAGTGCACAGTTTGTTTCAAACTACCTCAGATGGCCTTATATATGTTAGAGTTGTTAAATATATTAAGTGGAAGTGGACATTTAACAGCACCACTTTACAGGGTATAGTTTATTTATTTATTGTATTTGTTCTTCTTTTTAAAATGCTTTACTTTTATTCTAAAGTCCAGAGGTGATTGCTTAAATGTAAGGAGACAGAAGAAATAACAGAGATCTCTGACTGACTGTAACAGTGTGCTTCCTGGTCCATATCTTAAGCCCTCAACCATCACGGCCCGTCTACACAGCAGCGTTAACAATATCTTCCAACGCTTCTCTGCCCATTCACTTTGAATGGGGTGACGTCACTTTGCCTTGCTTTTCGCCGAACTGCATTGTGGGGAAGCAAAGCGAAGATTTCCAGGATTTTCAGGATTCAAAAGTTGAGCAATGTTCAACTTTTGAAGCTGAGGTGGAAGCGTCAGCCAATCAAATCCCGTTTATGCAAATCTGACAGTACAAGCGCTATCCAATCAAACCACGTGTAAGCTGGGAGAGACATACCACAGTTCATTTTCTATATTCCTGAAAATGGAGAAGAAATTACTTATCACGTAACAAATCACCCGGTTCTTTATGACCAGTGGCTAATAACTTACCGGGATACAAACCGGAGGACAGGGGGTGAAACTGGTAGGTTTTCGCCTGTTTGGGGATTTTATATCCAGTTTACTTCGTTTTAACATTGCTATTGCTTTGTATGTCGGGGCGGGAGATTCATGTGATTGGTTGTTGGTCGCAAAAAATCCCCAAGCTTTCAGACACGCCCACCTCCAAGATTTTTCAAGATTTTTTCAAAGCTGCTGTGTGGACGGGCGTCAGGGCAAATCTTAAAAATATGACTTCATGAATTTTAACCCTTTTAAAAAGAGACATTCCATTCACATATATAAATATATATATATATATATATATATATATATATATATATATATATTTTGAGACGTGGAAGAATGTTGTGACAGAAAGGTAATGTATTTATGATAAGAATTGTAATATTGATTCCTACATTTACCAACTGACACCAATTGCATCCTACCCAGTTTGCTCACCTTGGTATCCCAGTTGTAATGATATCCCAGAGTGACCCAGCGCAGCCTTTCAAGAAGAGTCTTGGGTTCTCTTTTTCCAGAGGGTGAGGAACTATGGAGGGGATAAACAGGGCAACAGGACCGCTACAATGTAAGCATGTGCTCGAAGCTTAAAAGCTGATTTAGTATCGTACTCCTTTGACATTGTCAGACTCATTAAAAAAAGATCCAAATTGCTAAAGTAGAACCAGAGATGTGGTCTTCTTTATTTCATGCATTGTTCTCCCTGCTGAAATCCATCACCTCCAGTGTTTCCCCTATATACAAATAGTGGCGGCACAGCGCCGCTGCTGACATATGCGCGCCGCTGCTAGAGGGCGCCAGCCAGTTACCCCAAAAAAAAATATATATATTTATTTTTTTAAAGTTTAAAAAAAAAAAAAAAAGTTTACATTATATTAAGTGGCAACCCTTTTTCATTTTTGATTGTTTGTTATGTGGATTTGTAGTATTTGTGTGAACTGTATGTTCAATAAAGGTGTATTTTTGCTAAATCTTGAGACATTGCCACTCTATGTACTAGGCAGGACCTTTATATATATATATCTATTTTCAGTATATAGACGCTTCTGGGACGCTTCTGAGCCGTGAAGCAGCGCGTCTGGTGGAAACACATGCTTCATCTTTTAAGTTGCGCTGACGGCCGACAGAGGGCGACAGCGGCCGCTAATGCAGTTTTGTGGTTATTATCTGTCAAATAATCAAGAAGAAAAAAGATCGGCCAAACGAAGAGAAGGGATTAGACGCCGTGGCAGACAGGGAGAATGAAAAAACATGGATACAAATCAAAGAAACGGTGGGGGTGAGAAGGCAAGAGGAACAATTGTGAAGTCACTCGCAGGTGAAGCATATAAATGTCGCACATGTTTTTGGCAGCAGCGGTGCCACAAGCACTATCATCAGCAGCTTAGAACAAGTGCAAGATGATGAAGAGAATGATGAGCAGTGGCGATTTCTCTCGGAGGCCAAGGGAAGCCAGGCTTCCCCTGTTTTTTCGGATTGTATTTATAATTTTAATAAATAAATAAAAACACTTAGTTTAGTTTTGGAAATTCTTCTTTGCTGTGTGTTGCTGCCAGCCCGTCTCTCTCATTGAGTATTTTTCAAAGAGTGAAACAGCGCCCCTCTAGATGTTATGGTAAAACAGTAGATTGCACTCGCGAGAGGAGGCCAGCCAAAATTGGCTTCACTTGGTGAAAAAAAATGGAAGGATTGACCAAGCCAGAGGCGGCTGGCTTCCCTTGCCTCACAATCCAATCAAATCACATCAACTTAGTGGTGCAGTGACGCGTCCTAAAAACCGGAAGTAAGCTGCGCTCGGTTTCCCTCGACAGAAAGCAATGGGATTTCTCCATAGGATTTTGGAAAATATCTCGAAATAAGGTCTGTGGAAAACTAACCCGTTTAATAAATGCACGTTTTGTTCAGCCGAATAATATCCACATGTCTACCCTACTTTTATCATTTTCGAATCATAAATCTAATCGATAGAGATAGTGTCACTGCACCACTCTCACCGCCGTCAGAAAGTAGCAAGCAACTGATGACAGGCCAATGGCCAAACTGGAGCTGTGTACAGCGAGGAAAAAAGGAGCGAATTGGACGTAAAACGTTAAAGGTCTCCTGATTTAGTTTGTGAATGAATGCTTATTAGAATTTCGGCTGGAGACTAGTGCGTTCGGACCTGTCGGTTAGATAACAGGCGTGCATCTGTATGATACAAATGTGTGTAAAATGATACCGGGCGCTGTACTCATCTGGTTAGTTATTACATTGACCACCACACACAACCACCCCCCCGACCCAAAAAAAGGATGTATTATTGGCTTCCCCTAATTTTTGTCCCACGCCACGCTACTGATGATGAGGGCGCAAGTTCAGATATACAGCCAGCCTCCTGCGTTCATGATGAGGGACAGAGAGTTGGGCTGGTGGAAGACCCAGCTCAACTGGCACATACAAGAGCAGGGCAAGAGCAAGAGGTGGGTGAGAATGATCCCTTGAACTGCATAAATGCAGCCTAATAAACAGCTTGATTTCTAATAACTAATTATAAATAGTACTGTATGTTTGTGTGTTTACTGTTTTACGATGTCCCATGTTTAAGACATCTGAGGAGTGTCTGCCCTCTTAGGTGAGAATTATCCCTTGAACTGCATAAATAGTAGGCTGTTGTAATTTTTTTTTGTATGCCACCGCCCCCGAATGTGGCCGGTCTGGGTCCAGGGTATATGCAGAAATCCTGAAGTCAAATTTAATACCTTTTAAGACCTTTTTTAAGACCCTTCCCATGCATTTTAAGACCTCATCGCAACTTGGAGTTTCTAACCGGTTACATTGGCGACACACTTTACCTCACATTTACTATATTGATTGTAAGATAGCACAACTAAACAGAGTGCAGACAGACTACTGAAGCCTCCTCTCCACATGCACTTCAACCTCTCTGTGGGTTAGGGTTAATGCAGTATGCTGCTTTGTTGCTTCTGTACTCCGTGCTCTTTCATTCCAGTAAAACTCCTCAGAAACATTAGAAACCACTATTTGACCAATAAACAAAACAATTGACAAAACTATGAAATATATTAAACTTTGGTGAGCTTCAGCGGGGTAATGGCATATAGGAGCTCCCTCACAAATACCCAGGGGTTAAATTGGGCTGGGGCTGTCCGGGGCTAAGCCCGGCACAGAGGACGATGCTCTGACGTCATCACCCTCACACATTTGTCATATGTTTACAAAAAACGATATATATGTTAAGACTTTTGTCGTTCTTAATATAGACTATATTTAGGGTCGATATGTGTTGACCTTACTTTAAAATATCAGATCTCTGTGACCGGATATAGTTTGGCTTAGACCCCGGCCCACGAGGACTCATACAGTAAAACACATACGCAAACGCAAAAAGTCTTCCGTTCAAGCGCATTCGATTCATTAACGTGTCCGTTCACACTAGACCGCTGGAAACGCTGTAGTACATATGCCAGGCCTGTAAGTGGCGCTGCTGCCGCCACAAAATACACCAAAAGCAGCAAAGAAGACCCCGGAGCATGGTTGCCCTTCTGTTTATTCTCCGCGGTGGACGGCGTGTTCTCCTGCTGTATATCTCTCAGGTAGTCCACCAGCAGATAAACCCCCCCCCCCCACAGAGCGGAGCAAGGCAACGAAATTTAAAATAAGAAGCAGCATTTTATGGCACGCTATGCATGGGGCCAACTTGAGGGGGTTTCCCGACATGTTGTTGTTCAGTAAATTAAAGGGTGTTTAATCTTGTCGTTGCTGTGGACCTTCTTAATACCTTGGAAAATGCCGTTTAATACTTTTTAATAGCCTTAATTTTCGCTAAATTGATTTATCAACTTTTAATACTTTTTAAGACCCCGCGGACACCCTGGGGTCAGATTCCAGGGCTGAATTGTAGTCCCAGTCCGCCCCTGTGCGCAGCGCATATGTAACGCGGTGCAGACGGAGCCGCGTTCCGTCTGCGCCGCGGTTGTGTTCCGACCTCCGACCGGCGTCATACCCCACCGGGCGCGTTCTAGAAGCGGAGCATGTTGCCTGCCAGCTTGCAGTTTTTGTTGATTTGGGCATTTGTACTTCTACAAGAAAGTAACTAGGCTACTTTGTACAGACAAAGTTAATAATAGTTTTAATAGACAGTTGAACAACATGAATCAAATATGTGTTGCTGTATTTTAGTAGTAAAAAAATGCATTTATCATCATAATTATTTTATATATATATAATTTACACACAGTGCCTGTAAACCGGAGGAGAACGCTGGCATTTCTTCTCCTACTTGAAAGACTACGGAGGGATGGGGGTCTGCAAAATTATTATTATTTGGGGAATTTACCGGATGCTCTGGCCGTTCCACTTCCTGCCCGGCGCTATGCAACGCCTCGCATCTCCGTCAAAAATAGACCAGCCGCATATTTTTAGCGGAGTCCAGCGCAGAGACGCTTCTGGGACGCTTCTGAAACGTGACGCAGACGGACCTGGTGTATATACAATTTCAGAATCAAACAAGTATCAAAGCACTCTCATAATAACGTAACACTACCAGAGACTATATATATATATATCTATATAAATATATCCTCCAGAGAGCCTCCTCGATGCTGCATCCTCGATGTGCATTTAGAGAAATTAGATGTCCTTCAACATGGTGCGCTGAAATCGATTTCCAGGTCACTACCGGAGGACCGAAGAGTTGAGGAGGCGGAAATGTGACAATTGAGAAAGGGCCCAAGGCTCTGAACTTGGCTGGAGAAGGGAACAGAGAAACCGTAAACGATGAGGTTGGAGGCAGGGGAGGGTGGAGCTTTGGAGAGGTTGGATTTGGTGCCAAGGAGCAGGGCAATATATATTTTATTGAGATCTTTATCTTTTATCTTGGATTTTGGAAATTGCTGTCTTTTCCTGGTTTTAAATACTGCACTGCAGTAAAGTTATATATTTTGAAAGTAGCTGATCTAGTATTTGCATATACCAACTTTGTCATTATATAGACATCGTTGATGATAATTTATAACATTCCCAAATGTATAAATATCTGTTGAAAGCATTAACTATATATCGTAAGAAAATCGATATTGAGGTATTTTGTCAAATATCTGAACATTTCATTTTCTTTATATCTGCCCAGACCTTGATGTATAAATACATCATGTGCGCTTTTGTGCATGAAGTATGTGTGACAATTGTTTTGGCACTAAACAGTCAAATGGTGTTTTAAAGATATTCTCTGGGTTTTTGAGTAGATACAATTTAAAAACGGTATTGGTATTAAGAAGTGAGAGTCAGAGATGTCTCACCTCAGGCCATGGACACTTTGGCCCCAGATGTCCTGGGTGTCAGACGGAGACATGTGCATATCCAAGTTGCAGACGTTGGGCTTCTGAGGGTAGGTCTTGAGACACTGTCTGATCCAGAAGGGCTGGGAGCCCCGCAGGAACGGGTTTGAGATAAAGATGAACCCTGAACACAGCAGGAGAGCACTGGGTTATACAAACTGAAACAAAATGAACCCAGTATTATTTATTTGGTTTTACTGGAGCACTGTGGTGGGAGACGCACTGATGTACAGAACAATACACTACTAAACGATTCTCTAACATATAAGGTACTAATTTAAACAAAAAACCTGAATAAAGAAGTGGAGAAACCAGGAGCGTTGTTTGTTTTGTTCACTATAAAAGGGTCGAAATGTGCAGAAACTATTGTCTAAGCTGCAGAAATGTAGATTTATAACAAAAGCTTTAAGTGGAAAAGTGCTGAAATATGCATTTCAACAATTTCTTTAGTTTCAACAGTGGAGATTGGTTTGTTTAAGGCAAAGCTAAGCTAATGTTGTAGTGCTTCATTAACACTTGAAATAACATCATGTGACATTGTGAAATGTGAAATACCAAAAATAGTCCATGCTTTATAAACATAAATTGATATACATATATTTACTTCGACTCTCTGTATAAATCTGAAGGATTTTATCTTCCGGTAGCTAGCAGATGGTCAAGTTGAAAATGTGCACGAGTGTTTTCTGTTTGCATTGCCTTTATATGCGATTGAGTATGTGCATTTAATGTATAGCACTTTTTTTCCAGTGTATGTACGTATACCTCATTAACATACGCAAACATTCAGTGTGGATTATACACAGAGTTTTAGAAATGTGGCCCCTGATCTCAACCTAACCACCAAAACCCTATTGGAGGTCCTGGAGCAACGTGTTGGAATATGCTGTCCACCAATGTCCTTAGCAACACAATAAGTATGGTGGTATATGTTGGAATGTTGCGGATCACCCTTCTTGCAGACTTGAAGAATATATGGCAAGGAGCTCTTGTGATGATTAAAATGTGTATATTCAAGCCAGAACGCGCTTGACACTTTCTTGTGTGAGCCAATCAGCTTTGAGATTCTTCTCATGTTGTCACTCACGTGCTGACGTTGTTGTCAGCAATAACAAAACATCAGCTGTTGGACCAGAGCCTTATAGTACCTCATATGTGTACAGAAACTGGACAAAGTGTGTTGTTGTCCAATGTATGTGTACAAATCATAAAGGCTCTATGGCGTGACAAATAAAGATGCTGCTTTATTTGTGTAATATGAAACTATTTTGAAAGATAACAGAGCAGCTACAATGGTAGCTTAGCCTAAACTAATCAATCCAATCTCCATTCAGAAGTAGCTTTGCCTGCCTTCTTGAAGACACACTTATCAAAGCGTTTATACAGGCTTTTTATCATTGTTGATACGTATATTGCAATTAAATCATACCACATTAGTAACAAGACCGGTCCAGCCGACTTGTGAATTGATAGAGACAATGAACACAGCTCTCACTGAGCTGTGTGAGACTGTGAGGATGATGTTCTCAATGTATCTCTAACTTCCACACCATGTTCAAAGTAACACAAGAGGTGATTGTGGACCAGGCTAATGAAACGTTGTTGTTATCTACATGGAGAAAAGCCTTGGGAGCGAGTTTAGTTGAGGTCACAAATGAGGTCAAACGTTCTTGAGGATTGCAAGGCAAATAATTGCTTAGCATCTGTTACTTAGTACGCTGGATTAATCACTTCTCTTTGACGCAGCAGCAACACGCAACAGCATGTGCTCTCTACATGTGAAACAACTGATAAAGACTCTTGGCCCTTAGAAAAAGGCGCCAGTGAATACAGTCCCTAAATGTGTATTTGGTCATGATTAATGGGTGGTTCTTTCTTTCAAATAAAATAGTGAAATGAATGTTGGCTCAGGGGTATGTCTCAGCTTGGGTTTGACCTGTCCTATCTGCGTTACCTGGGTAGCCCTGCAGGCCAAAGGCCCTCCAGGATTTGACCGGTTGTAATCCAGCCCTGGCAGCCTCGCTGTCACTCACTGCAGAAAGGTCCAGTACCGCTGGAACTATCTACACACAACACACACACACACACACACCACACACACCACACACACACCACACACACAACACACACACAACACCACACACACACACACACACACACACACACACACACACACACACACACACACACACACCACAACACACACACACACACACACACACACCCCACACACAAACACACACCACACACACACACACACACACACACACACACCACACACACACACACACACACACACACACACACACACGTTATCTTCTATATTTTAAGGTCTTCTATGTGAGACTCAACCAGAGAGATACGAGCCCCCACATCTGGTGCGAGCCAAACAACTGTATTGCCACACATTCATTATTTCCAAAACCCAAAATATGGCAGAGTCTGTGTCAGGGAAGTACATTGAATGATCTTTGCTCTTATTGAAGCTTTACAGTGGTGTTGCGACTGCTATTGCGTAGGTGAAACACACAGACAGTTTATCTTAGTTCTGTGACATTATCTTAACTCTGTAGTTGTCTTTTCTAAATTCATTGCATTTTCATTTGAATCAGCTGACAAATGTGCAATCAACCATGAACCATGAAAAATCTGAAATGGTTTTGAATTGTAAGCATATCCTGGCGTATATCTCTGTATTTCATTTGAAGTAAAGTAGATGTTTATTAAAGATTGGATTAATATTGAAAACCCACTTTTAAAAAGGAATAATAATCAGCTCAAAATTCCACTATATCGCTCATTTCACACAAAACTCTTTGCAAGTTGCGATAAATATTTGTATATATAAATGAAATAAACATAAAGTATATACACATTGATAGGAAAGGGGTCCTTTAAAAAAGAAGGTGCTAACACTGGCTAAGCAGCTAGGCGAGGGATCACTGAAGAAACACTGGGAGTTCCAAAGAGTGAAGTTATAGTAAAGCATACAACTTATTCAGCAATGGCTCATAAATTGAATTTTGCTAACAGTATTATGAATCCGTATTTTACGGATGTACAAAGCAGTGTGTCTGCAATCAGCTTCTCCTTTGTTGAGTCAACAGGGTATTTTTATGTTGGAACGTTACTACTTTTACTAAGTAAAGCGTGTGAGAAGGTCTAGGGGGCTCTCAAACGAGAATATAATCTAAAAGGGAATTACTCACAATTTGAATATTTGTTTATGGTTAAGGATTTTACTGTATTCATTGTTTTTTACATTACATAATATGGTTAAGGACGGTGGCTGTTCATGATGCTCATCATGTCCATTCTTTGTTGAACATGTTACGGCCTAAGTTTTCTTTTTTCAACCTTCAAACACAAAAGCCATGCAAAGTCTATTGTGTCTGTGGGGAAGAAAACAGTCACTTCTGCACTTTGCCGAAGTGTTAGGGCCTTCGGGCCTCATTTATAAAACTTTGCGTAGGATTCACGTGAAAAGATGGCGTACGTAGGAACAAAGGAAGTGCTTACGCATTAAAACATTGCACACACACGTCCTACGCGGGTTTCCCTTTATGAATCACAATCAACCACAAATGAGGTGCAACTTGTGTGGGCTCCACGTAACGCCCATATTTGTCTATAAATAGTCAAAGAAACGCCCCGTATTAATATTAATTTCCACTGACTGAATGAAGACGAAAGCGTGATATCTTAGTTGTGTTGGAGTCGGTCACAAGTACATCATATTGTTTGGTGGATGCAGTATGAACATTACAAAGAGTGGCAGCATGTGGCCTCTAAAGGTTGGATCACATTTTGAACAGAATTATATAATATATAAACCATGCACTCATATCTATACAACCTACAGAAATGCAAAACCTCGTCAATTAAAAACGTTTCTGTTTACCGCATCATTTATGAGAATACATTTCAGAACATGAAGAGAATGTTGGTTGGTTTTCAATAACATATTCGTTTTTATTTATTTCTCCAAGTCATGTATTTGTGTGCACTTGATGGTATTCTGTTCACATGTCTCTCCTTTCATCCTTCTGCGAAAGGTGTCGCAGTTTCTAATCTCTCTTTTTTCATGTTTGTGCGTACGCATGGGTCAAAGTGTCAAACATTTTCCCGTCAAGTATGCTTTTTTACTTTAAGAAACATTGCTTCGAAATTAGCGTACGATCAAAAGATGGTGTACACCACGTTTATAAATGAGGCCACTGACCCAATCATTGTAAACAATTTTGCTAACGTCATGTTGCGTCCACATCGGACACGTTTATTATATTATATAAACGTATGAAAAACTATTTCTGAATTTACTTTAGATGTTATGTAATGTTACAGTGAATACTTGTGTTTGTCGGCCCTCAACAAAAAGCAATGTGATGTGTCCATCATATTGCAGGAAATAAACAATTATGATATTTGTTTTTGTGCAGTAGGATAATTCGCACATATCAACACAACCAATTTTTGAAGCGTAAATGCAATCGCCAGAAGTAAAAAGCTATCGTTAGGCTATAAAGAACGACAGCACGGTCACATGTCTGCGTATCACCAACGCTAAGCTAAAGGCAAAATCGTGTCAATCGGAATGGCGTTGAGTAGTTTATTTAGTCACTTGTTAACATCCCCCAATTTGATGAGACAAAGCCGCTTTGGATATTCACCAGAGCCCACTGCTCCTAGTACTAGGACGGGGGAACGCACCATAGTACTCAGCTTGAACTATGTTTAGCTTTGATTCCACCCACACCGTTGTCATTTAATAATTCTGCAGAAATAAGGCAATGACGAGGCATATCATGTGTTTTATTCCCTTTGTGTAGCCAATGCAATGTATATGGGCGGTCAGGAAATGAAGAAAGTATTGGAAAGAGACGACTTAACCATCAAGAAAAACCTAGGAAAGGTAAGAAAAAGCCTACACATACAGTGTAATCACATTTAGAGTCTGCATACTTTCTACTTAGTGAATATTTCATGACATAAAAAACAAAAGTTGCTCGAATTATCTGTTAAGGTTGTTTTTAGATGTCACTGTTTATCTGTTCCAATTTTAGCTGATATTTTATTATGGAGCGACCGACCACTGGTGCCCTGTTCAGTATTATCATGACATCAAGCAGGACTTTCCACACGGAGACTTCAGACTGTGTGAGAACGGGTTCCGCCACGCTTTCGTCCTCGATGCAGGACGAGAAGTTGCCCAAATGGTGTCTGAATGGATCAGTGTGGATTTTAGGACATGAGTTTCCTCTTCTATTCCTGTATACTCCTCCACATCCGTCTGACATGGACACCTGGGGACCAGGAACTTTTTATGAGCAGAGATAATGCAATGGATTTGACTATGCAAGCTTAGTGGCGAAGATACATTATATATTGAATTAAATACATATTATCAAATTATTGGCAGACTATGTTTCATAATTTTTTGGTATTCCTCTAAAATACCTTTTGATTTTGCATTTGTTTTCTTATATCAAACATAAGCAGATTGTAATTTAATCAGATTTAAAGGGAAGAAACATTTAAGCCCTTTCTCATTTCTAAAATGTTCTCCTCCTTGCCTCCTTGGTCCTTCGGGAGTGACCCAAAATCGATGTCAGCGCGCCATCTTGAAGGACATCTAATTTCTCTGAATTATATCCAGTCTGATAGTGTTATGTTATTATGTGAGTGCTCTGTTATGAAAGAGATTTCCCCCTCACTCATCATCCGGTGCCTGCCCGCATCTGTAGCTGTCTCATTATAACACATTGTGAATGAATTAAAAGTAAATATATAGACGGAGTGCTGCTGTGCCTCCTGTCATCATTAATGGACGTCTCTTTAAAATGACCGCTCAGATTTGTAATTTCTCTAAACGCCTGCTGCTTCCTCCTCTCTCCTCCTCGCTCGCATCTCCTGTGGGCGGGACTAACGGCCCGTCTACACAGCGGTGTGCGTTGAAGCTTGCCGGCGGGCGTGTCTGAAACTCGACCAACAACCAATCACATGAATCTCCCGCCCCTGACACACACGCAGCGGTTTGATTGGCTAGAGCTTGCACTGGCATATGATTCGATTGGCTGACGCTTCTGCCGAGGCTTCAAAAGTTGAACATTGCTCAACTTTTGCAGCGAGCCACGCCAGCAAAGCTTCCCACAATGCAGTTCGGCGAAAAGTGACGTCACCCCATTCAAAGTGAACGGTGAAGCTTTCAACGCACGCCGCTGTGTGGACGGGCCGTCAGACGTGAGGCGAGGAGTTGAGGAGGGGGAAACTGCACAGCCGGCATCATCACTTTTTTTAATAGGAAAATAAGCAAAAAGCTTTTCAAATTAAACAGCTGATAGTTTATTCATTGTAGGCATTGCTGTTATCCTTCTTTGTAAAGAAACATTTTATGAAATGGTATACGTGGTAATGAATGAGGCGCCTGATATAAATATACACTCCTTAACACAAACTCCAGAAGTTCCAGTGTGCCTTGAAGGAAGAAGCACCCCAGATCATGACGGAGCCTCCTCCACTGTGCCACGTAGAAAACATCTCCAGTGGGATCTCCTTGTCATGCCAGTAACGTTGGAAGCCATCAGGACCATCCAGGTTACATTTTTTTCTCGTCAGTTAATAAAACTTTCTTCTCACCTTTCAATGTGCCATGTTTACAAAGTCCAGACGGGAAAAGTTTGTGGCTTGGGAGGAAACGTGGTTGTCAAAGAAGTTGTTTGTTCTTTGAACCCTTCTCTCGCAGAAGCTCTACTAACAACCTGGTTATGATCCACCAGTGCAAAATGTGAAATGATTTTAATTCTTAAGATTTTGTTTAGGAATAAGCCCTGATGAATTACTTACATTACCCCATCGATGTTTTTTCATCAATCAAGGAAAAGTGGTAAGAAATGGGTATGAAGGCAAGGTGTATGACTTCTTATAGTGTGACAATCTATTTATTGTCAACTTTATTGAGTGAAATAAAACAGACAAAATGTACATGAACCGGAACAAGCTTTCTCACACCTTATTAATACAGTAGACTTGGTGTGCGTGCAAGGTCAAGAAAGCAATGCCAAGGATGGAGACATTAATTTCTAAATCATTTGATTTCCCTGGTGAAGACTTTCTTACTACTGGTACTTGTAACATTTGCCAGGCATTCTTGAGTTAGCAGAAGAGGCTGACGTTGATCAAACATGTGTATGAGCACCTCAGAATGTGGTCAATCTGATATGATCAAATGACCATCTGTCTTTTTATATGCATTCGAAGTGATTGTGTTCATTGACCAGGTAGCTAGATATGAGGCTATGATAAGATGTCCTTAAGTCAGACTTCCTGTTGGAAAGATTCAGAGATCATATTGGGGGGTTCCAGTTACAAGTGGACAGCTCAAGTACAGGAGTAAATGCATCCAGTCACACTGAAGATGCAGTGGAACCTGGGGTGCATATGTCTACATTATTTATAGGAGTAAACGTACCTGGCAGCAAACTAGAATCTGATGCTACTGCCTCTGGTTTACAGCAGGGTATGTGTCATGTCTCCTGAAGTCTCAACAGAGTCACGAGCGACGACTCCTCCTCTCCTTTCCTTTCTCCGTTGTGGCTTGTCTGTCCTGAGTACCAACCCCCCCCCCCGCTTGGCTTGCATCAGTCTTTTGTGGAGGAGAGGGTGTTTCTGGGAATCTCTGCCCCGGTCCCAGCACCTGTCTCACAGTCACATTCAGCCTGGAGCTCTGGATATACCTGGTGCACAACAACCCAGTCCTCCTCTGACAGCACCCCCCCCAGAGTGCTGTCCCTGCGAGAAACAAGGCCATGCGGTGGCCTTCCATCTCTAAAGCCTGTTTGTCCCTGGGGGGCCTGGAATGATCCGTGGGAAGCATGGTAAAGAGGCGCTCTGTCCCGACATCACCATCACATCCCCACTGTGCATGTACATAGCAGTGGGGGGTCCTCTCTGCGGACGCCTCCCAGGAGGAAGATCGCTTGATTGCCCGAAACTGTCAGAATAAAGACAAGTCAGTGGCAATGTTCTTGTTTCCCATGGAAGTGGTGCAGCAATGAGTCCTACAACCTGGGAATGACTCAGCCTTTTAGCCAAGGTTCCCTTGGCTGGAAGTCAATGGTTCTTTGAATGTGTGTGTTTGGAATGCTGAAATAAGTTCTATGGTTAGCATAAGCTGAAGAGGCTTTCCCGTTTTGTTTCTCTTTTTGCAAAGCTGAACACATTTTGAAAGGAACATCTTGTCTCTCTCTAAGCCAGGGGTGTCAACCAATACAGTGAGCCAAATAAAAAAAATGGGGCCGGACTGGTTCAATGTTTATTGCAAAACTTATTGAAATGACTTATTGCCCATATTAAACCTGGAAGTAACAAAGCTTAAATGATTGCCTATAAAAACAACATTAAATAATCAGTTGCATTCATTTCTTATGGCTCTATCTGCAGCTTTTCTTGTGATTACATTTTTCCACAGGCCAACAACAGCTTCAAGAAAACAATGTCCCCTCAAAGAAAAAAAAAACATGCCATGTTGTCTCAAGAAACAAAGTGCAGAAGGCGCGTTCACACGACCGCAGTACTGTTTCCCACTTTAGTTCCGATATAGTTCCGAAATGTTGCGTTCACACCAAAAAGAGCCGGAACTAAAATTAGTTAATGAGAACCTTTTCAACCCCTTTGCCGTCCCTGCTAGAGAGCAGGGACTTTCGTGGGAGAAAAAGGTTCCTGTGTCTGATTGGCTGGCGGATTACAAACCACGGCCCGTAAAACTCCCAAAAAGTTTTGTGAAAGCCGCCATTTTATTATCCTTGCATTAGCATTAGCATTAGCACAGCGCAGAGATATGGCAACACAAAATAAAACATGGGAGCGGTGGAGATGAGGAGGTGTCGGCGTTCTGGCGATTTCTCGGAAGGCTTCAGTAGAGCTGCTGGGAGTCCCAGCAGCTTCTACTGAAGACAGTCCCCAACGCCGGGGACTTTGGGCGGCAGTATACGCCGTGGAGTGGTTTTGCGGGCCTGCCAGTAAACCCAAAGCAGAAGAAGAGAAGTGACGTCAGCGCTTCATTTGCCTAATCCTCCCCCAGGGACTTTTTCCGGTGTGAACGCGATCTGTACTTAGCTTCATGAGAACTAAAGAGTTCTCATGAAACTAAGTACAGATGAACCTTTTGTGGGAAAAGTACTGCGGTGTGAATGCGCCTATAGAAACCTCAGTGTGCTGCTCTGTGATGCTAGTTCAAGCCAGATACTTGGCCTCTCATCTTGGGTGCAGGTTCATCAATGTTTGGGCTCAGGCTCTGAGCTGAGGGAAATCCTCAGGATTGAGTGAAGGTGTGCGTGCAATATACCGCGGGCCAGATCTAATAGTAATTACAAATTATCCTGCGGGCCAAAATTAAATCCACATGTGTCACCACAATTTAGTTTGACACATGTGCTCTAAGCAAAGACCATAAGAGGGGCAACACATTCCGGACATTAATTCTGCGCACAGCATACTCCTCTCCTGCCAGGGGCCGGTGAGGTAACGGACACTGAACAGACAGGCTTTATGCAGATACAGCTGGTAGCTGCAGGTGGTGGAGGAAAAGGCACACTGAGACGGATTTAAGTCATGATTGAAATCAAACTCAACTAGTTGACTCTTTCAAAGCATTGAGGCTGCAGCTACATTTTCTTTTTAAAAATCCGAATTTGTATTTGATTTATAATCCACATATGGAGAGGAAGAGTGCTCTGTGTTTTAATTGTTCGAAGTATGCCTACATAAGCCAGTGTATTTCTTTTCCTCATAAGAAATAGCACTGAAAAGATACAAAAACATGTTTTTGTGTTGATCTTTAGTGTCATAAACAAACCATAGATGTTGTATACAGTTTAACTATATATAAAACTTAATGAGCTTTTATAAAATGTGTTTTGCGGCTCCAGACAACATTGTATTTGTGGAAGAGGGGGGCAAAGAGGCTATTTTGATAGTAAAGATTTCTGACCCCTGGCCTAATGTTAGCTTTTTACTTCAGAAATCCTAAAACTTTTGTCGGAATGCTGCGATTAACTTGAACAATACATGATAAAAACAATAAATATATGTTTTAATGCTTATTTTCTGAAATATAACGAAATCCAATGTAAAGTCCCATTATTATCTTTTTCCAGGGAGCCCTTGTGCTTTTCCCCTCCGTGTCGACCTACACAAATACGTCATCACTGCACCACTCTATTTGCTGGTACAATAAAACAAACTAAAGTTGCTATTCTTAAAGCCTCGATGGAGAGAATAATCCCTCCCTCTCACCTGAAGGACAGCAGCGGCCGGCTGTGATCCAGTTCTGATTCATCCACATGGATTCCTAGTGACGAGTCATGGCGGTAGTAGTTGAGGATTCCAGCCTGAGCACTGAACCCTGGAAACCCACAGGCCGCTGTTATTTGGACAGACAGCAGGTGGAGATCAGCAGGTAAAGGAGTGTGGTGGTTGGCAGAGTAAGTCTGTGAATGGAACATAGTACAACATGTGGCCAAATCTTTTCAAATGGAGTATCATCAAACAATGTGTAAATGGACAAAAAGAAAGTTGGCTTAGGTAGTGCACAGTTTGTTTCAAACTACCTCAGATGGCCTTATATATGTTAGAGTTGTTAAATATATTAAGTGGAAGTGGACATTTAACAGCACCACTTTACAGGGTATAGTTTATTTATTTATTGTATTTGTTCTTCTTTTTAAAATGCTTTACTTTTATTCTAAAGTCCAGAGGTGATTGCTTAAATGTAAGGAGACAGAAGAAATAACAGAGATCTCTGACTGACTGTAACAGTGTGCTTCCTGGTCCATATCTTAAGCCCTCAACCATCACGGCCCGTCTACACAGCAGCGTTAACAATATCTTCCAACGCTTCTCTGCCCATTCACTTTGAATGGGGTGACGTCACTTTGCCTTGCTTTTCGCCGAACTGCATTGTGGGGAAGCAAAGCGAAGATTTCCAGGATTTTCAGGAACAATGTTCAACTTTTGAAGCTGAGGTGGAAGCGTCAGCCAATCAAATCCCGTTTATGCAAATCTGACAGTACAAGCGCTATCCAATCAAACCACGTGTAAGCTGGGAGAGACATACCACAGTTCATTTTCTATATTCCTGAAAATGGAGAAGAAATTACTTATCACGTAACAAATCACCCGGTTCTTTATGACCAGTGGCTAATAACTTACCGGGATACAAACCGGAGGACAGGGGGTGAAACTGGTAGGTTTTCGCCTGTTTGGGGATTTTATATCCAGTTTACTTCGTTTTAACATTGCTATTGCTTTGTATGTCGGGGCGGGAGATTCATGTGATTGGTTGTTGGTCGCAAAAAATCCCCAAGCTTTCAGACACGCCCACCTCCAAGATTTTCAAGATTTTTTCAAAGCTGCTGTGTGGACGGGCGTCAGGGCAAATCTTAAAAATATGACTTCATGAATTTTAACCCTTTTAAAAAGAGACATTCCATTCACATATATAAATATATATATATATATATATATATATATATATATATATTTTGAGACGTGGAAGAATGTTGTGACAGAAAGGTAATGTATTTATGATAAGAATTGTAATATTGATTCCTACATTTACCAACTGACACCAATTGCATCCTACCCAGTTTGCTCACCTTGGTATCCCAGTTGTAATGATATCCCAGAGTGACCCAGCGCAGCCTTTCAAGAAGAGTCTTGGGTTCTCTTTTTCCAGAGGGTGAGGAACTATGGAGGGGATAAACAAGGGCAACAGGACCGCTACAATGTAAGCATGTGCTCGAAGCTTAAAAGCTGATTTAGTATCGTACTCCTTTGACATTGTCAGACTCATTAAAAAAGGATCCAAATTGCTAAAGTAGAACCAGAGATGTGGTCTTCTTTATTTCATGCATTGTTCTCCCTGCTGAAATCCATCACCTCCAGTGTTTCCCCTATATACAAATAGTGGCGGCACAGCGCCGCTGCTGACATATGCGCGCCGCTGCTAGAGGGCGCCAGCCAGTTACCCCAAAAAAAAATATATATATTTATTTTTTTAAAGTTTAAAAAAAAAAAAAAAAGTTTACATTATATTAAGTGGCAACCCTTTTTCATTTTTGATTGTTTGTTATGTGGATTTGTAGTATTTGTGTGAACTGTATGTTCAATAAAGGTGTATTTTTGCTAAATCTTGAGACATTGCCACTCTATGTACTAGGCAGGACCTTTATATATATATATCTATTTTCAGTATATAGACGCTTCTGGGACGCTTCTGAGCCGTGAAGCAGCGCGTCTGGTGGAAACACATGCTTCATCTTTTAAGTTGCGCTGACGGCCGACAGAGGGCGACAGCGGCCGCTAATGCAGTTTTGTGGTTATTATCTGTCAAATAATCAAGAAGAAAAAAGATCGGCCAAACGAAGAGAAGGGATTAGACGCCGTGGCAGACAGGGAGAATGAAAAAACATGGATACAAATCAAAGAAAACGGTGGGGGTGAGAAGGCAAGAGGAACAATTGTGAAGTCACTCGCAGGTGAAGCATATAAATGTCGCACATGTTTTTGGCAGCAGCGGTGCCACAAGCACTATCATCAGCAGCTTAGAACAAGTGCAAGATGATGAAGAGAATGATGAGCAGTGGCGATTTCTCTCGGAGGCCAAGGGAAGCCAGGCTTCCCCTGTTTTTTCGGATTGTATTTATAATTTTAATAAATAAATAAAAACACTTAGTTTAGTTTTGGAAATTCTTCTTTGCTGTGTGTTGCTGCCAGCCCGTCTCTCTCATTGAGTATTTTTCAAAGAGTGAAACAGCGCCCCTCTAGATGTTATGGTAAAACAGTAGATTGCACTCGCGAGAGGAGGCCAGCCAAAATTGGCTTCACTTGGTGAAAAAAAAATGGAAGGATTGACCAAGCCAGAGGCGGCTGGCTTCCCTTGCCTCACAATCCAATCAAATCACATCAACTTAGTGGTGCAGTGACGCGTCCTAAAAACCGGAAGTAAGCTGCGCTCGGTTTCCCTCGACAGAAAGCAATGGGATTTCTCCATAGGATTTTGGAAAATATCTCGAAATAAGGTCTGTGGAAAACTAACCCGTTTAATAAATGCACGTTTTGTTCAGCCGAATAATATCCACATGTCTACCCTACTTTTATCATTTTCGAATCATAAATCTAATCGATAGAGATAGTGTCACTGCACCACTCTCACCGCCGTCAGAAAGTAGCAAGCAACTGATGACAGGCCAATGGCCAAACTGGAGCTGTGTACAGCGAGGAAAAAAGGAGCGAATTGGACGTAAAACGTTAAAGGTCTCCTGATTTAGTTTGTGAATGAATGCTTATTAGAATTTCGGCTGGAGACTAGTGCGTTCGGACCTGTCGGTTAGATAACAGGCGTGCATCTGTATGATACAAATGTGTGTAAAATGATACCGGGCGCTGTACTCATCTGGTTAGTTATTACATTGACCACCACACACAACCACCCCCCCGACCCAAAAAAAGGATGTATTATTGGCTTCCCCTAATTTTTGTCCCACGCCACGCTACTGATGATGAGGGCGCAAGTTCAGATATACAGCCAGCCTCCTGCGTTCATGATGAGGGACAGAGAGTTGGGCTGGTGGAAGACCCAGCTCAACTGGCACATACAAGAGCAGGGCAAGAGCAAGAGGTGGGTGAGAATGATCCCTTGAAC
The DNA here is from genome assembly GCF_902827115.2 of Pseudochaenichthys georgianus. Lineage (NCBI taxonomy): Eukaryota > Metazoa > Chordata > Actinopteri > Perciformes > Channichthyidae > Pseudochaenichthys > Pseudochaenichthys georgianus. The sequence continues at coordinate 35,187,578 of NC_047524.1, read as the reverse complement.
TGCATAAATGCAGCCTAATAAACAGCTGATTTCTAATAACTAATTATAAATAGTACTGTATGTTTGTGTGTTTACTGTTTTACGATGTCCCATGTTTAAGACATCTGAGGAGTGTCTGCCCTCTTTAGGTGAGAATTATCCCTTGAACTGCATAAATAGTAGGCTGTTGTAATTTTTTTTTTGTATGCCACCGCCCCCGAATGTGGCCGGTCTGGGTCCAGGGTATATGCAGAAATCCTGAAGTCAAATTTAATACCTTTTAAGACCTTTTTTAAGACCCTTCCCATGCATTTTAAGACCTCATCGCAACTTGGAGTTCTAACCGGTTACATTGGCGACACACTTTACCTCACATTTACTATATTGATTGTAAGATAGCACAACTAAACAGAGTGCAGACAGACTACTGAAGCCTCCTCTCCACATGCACTTCAACCTCTCTGTGGGTTAGGGTTAATGCAGTATGCTGCTTTGTTGCTTCTGTACTCCGTGCTCTTTCATTCCAGTAAAACTCCTCAGAAACCATTAGAAACCACTATTTGACCAATAAACAAAACAATTGACAAAACTATGAAATATATTAAACTTTGGTGAGCTTCAGCGGGGTAATGGCATATAGGAGCTCCCTCACAAATACCCAGGGGTTAAATTGGGCTGGGGCTGTCCGGGGCTAAGCCCGGCACAGAGGACGATGCTCTGACGTCATCACCCTCACACATTTGTCATATGTTTACAAAAAACGATATATATGTTAAGACTTTTGTCGTTCTTAATATAGACTATATTTAGGGTCGATATGTGTTGACCTTACTTTAAAATATCAGATCTCTGTGACCGGATATAGTTTGGCTTAGACCCCGGCCCCACGAGGACTCATACAGTAAAACACATACGCAAACGCAAAAAAGTCTTCCGTTCAAGCGCATTCGATTCATTAACGTGTCCGTTCACACTAGACCGCTGGAAACGCTGTAGTACATATGCCAGGCCTGTAAGTGGCGCTGCTGCCGCCACAAAATACACCAAAAGCAGCAAAGAAGACCCCGGAGCATGGTTGCCCTTCTGTTTATTCTCCGCGGTGGACGGCGTGTTCTCCTGCTGTATATCTCTCAGGTAGTCCACCAGCAGATAAACCCCCCCCCCCCCACAGAGCGGAGCAAGGCAACGAAATTTAAAATAAGAAGCAGCATTTTATGGCACGCTATGCATGGGGCCAACTTGAGGGGGTTTCCCGACATGTTGTTGTTCAGTAAATTAAAGGGTGTTTAATCTTGTCGTTGCTGTGGACCTTCTTAATACCTTGGAAAATGCCGTTTAATACTTTTTAATAGCCTTAATTTTCGCTAAATTGATTTATCAACTTTTAATACTTTTTAAGACCCCGCGGACACCCTGGGGTCAGATTCCAGGGCTGAATTGTAGTCCCAGTCCGCCCCTGTGCGCAGCGCATATGTAACGCGGTGCAGACGGAGCCGCGTTCCGTCTGCGCCGCGGTTGTGTTCCGACCTCCGACCGGCGTCATACCCCACCGGGCGCGTTCTAGAAGCGGAGCATGTTGCCTGCCAGCTTGCAGTTTTTGTTGATTTGGGCATTTGTACTTCTACAAGAAAGTAACTAGGCTACTTTGTACAGACAAAGTTAATAATAGTTTTAATAGACAGTTGAACAACATGAATCAAATATGTGTTGCTGTATTTTAGTAGTAAAAAAATGCATTTATCATCATAATTATTTTATATATATATAATTTACACACAGTGCCTGTAAACCGGAGGAGAACGCTGGCATTTCTTCTCCTACTTGAAAGACTACGGAGGGATGGGGGTCTGCAAAATTATTATTATTTGGGGAATTTACCGGATGCTCTGGCCGTTCCACTTCCTGCCCGGCGCTATGCAACGCCTCGCATCTCCGTCAAAAATAGACCAGCCGCATATTTTTAGCGGAGTCCAGCGCAGAGACGCTTCTGGGACGCTTCTGAAACGTGACGCAGACGGACCTGGTGTATATACAATTTCAGAATCAAACAAGTATCAAAGCACTCTCATAATAACGTAACACTACCAGAGACTATATATATATATATCTATATAAATATATCCTCCAGAGAGCCTCCTCGATGCTGCATCCTCGATGTGCATTTAGAGAAATTAGATGTCCTTCAACATGGTGCGCTGAAATCGATTTCCAGGTCACTACCGGAGGACCGAAGAGTTGAGGAGGCGGAAATGTGACAATTGAGAAAGGGCCCAAGGCTCTGAACTTGGCTGGAGAAGGGAACAGAGAAACCGTAAACGATGAGGTTGGAGGCAGGGGAGGGTGGAGCTTTGGAGAGGTTGGATTTGGTGCCAAGGAGCAGGGCAATATATATTTTATTGAGATCTTTATCTTTTATCTTGGATTTTGGAAATTGCTGTCTTTTCCTGGTTTTAAATACTGCACTGCAGTAAAGTTATATAATATTTTGAAAGTAGCTGATCTAGTATTTGCATATACCAACTTTGTCATTATATAGACATCGTTGATGATAATTTATAACATTCCCAAATGTATAAATATCTGTTGAAAGCATTAACTATATCGTAAGAAAATCGATATTGAGGTATTTTGTCAAATATCTGAACATTTCATTTTCTTTATATCTGCCCAGACCTTGATGTATAAATACATCATGTGCGCTTTTGTGCATGAAGTATGTGTGACAATTGTTTTGGCACTAAACAGTCAAATGGTGTTTTAAAGATATTCTCTGGGTTTTTGAGTAGATACAATTTAAAAACGGTATTGGTATTAAGAAGTGAGAGTCAGAGATGTCTCACCTCAGGCCATGGACACTTTGGCCCCAGATGTCCTGGGTGTCAGACGGAGACATGTGCATATCCAAGTTGCAGACGTTGGGCTTCTGAGGGTAGGTCTTGAGACACTGTCTGATCCAGAAGGGCTGGGAGCCCCGCAGGAACGGGTTTGAGATAAAGATGAACCCTGAACACAGCAGGAGAGCACTGGGTTATACAAACTGAAACAAAATGAACCCAGTATTATTTATTTGGTTTTACTGGAGCACTGTGGTGGGAGACGCACTGATGTACAGAACAATACACTACTAAACGATTCTCTAACATATAAGGTACTAATTTAAACAAAAAACCTGAATAAAGAAGTGGAGAAACCAGGAGCGTTGTTTGTTTTGTTCACTATAAAAGGGTCGAAATGTGCAGAAACTATTGTCTAAGCTGCAGAAATGTAGATTTATAACAAAAGCTTTAAGTGGAAAAGTGCTGAAATATGCATTTCAACAATTTCTTTAGTTTCAACAGTGGAGATTGGTTTGTTTAAGGCAAAGCTAAGCTAATGTTGTAGGTGCTTCATTAACACTTGAAATAACATCATGTGACATTGTGAAATGTGAAATACCAAAAATAGTCCATGCTTTATAAACATAAATTGATATACATATATTTACTTCGACTCTCTGTATAAATCTGAAGGATTTTAGATCTTCCGGTAGCTAGCAGATGGTCAAGTTGAAAATGTGCACGAGTGTTTTCTGTTTGCATTGCCTTTATATGCGATTGAGTATGTGCATTTAATGTATAGCACTTTTTTCCAGTGTATGTACGTATATTACCTCATTAACATACGCAAACATTCAGTGTGGATTATACACAGAGTTTTAGAAATGTGGCCCCTGATCTCAACCTAACCAAAACCCTATTGGAGGTCCTGGAGCAACGTGTTGGAATATGCTGTCCACCAATGTCCTTAGCAACACAATAAGTATGGTGGTATATGTTGGAATGTTGCGGATCACCCTTCTTGCAGACTTGAAGAATATATGGCAAGGAGCTCTTGTGATGAGTTAAAATGTGTATATTCAAGCCAGAAACGCGCTTGACACTTTCTTGTGTGAGCCAATCAGCTTTGAGATTCTTCTCATGTTGTCACTCACGTGCTGACGTTGTTGTCAGCAATAACAAAACATCAGCTGTTGGACCCAGAGCCTTATAGTACCTCATATGTGTACAGAAACTGGACAAAGTGTGTTGTTGTCCAATGTATGTGTACAAATCATAAAGGCTCTATGGCGTGACAAATAAAGATGCTGCTTTATTTGTGTAATATGAAACTATTTTGAAAGATAACAGAGCAGCTACAATGGTAGCTTAGCCTAAACTAATCAATCCAATCTCCATTCAGAAAGTAGCTTTGCCTGCCTTCTTGAAGACACACTTATCAAAGCGTTTATACAGGCTTTTTATCATTGTTGATACGTATATTGCAATTAAATCATACCACATTAGTAAACAAGACCGGTCCAGCCGACTTGTGAATTGATAGAGACAATGAACACAGCTCTCACTGAGCTGTGTGAGACTGTGAGGATGATGTTCTCAATGTATCTCTAACTTCCACACCATGTTCAAAGTAACACAAGAGGTGATTGTGGACCAGGCTAATGAAACGTTGTTGTTATCTACATGGAGAAAAGCCTTGGGAGCGAGTTTAGTTGAGGTCACAAATGAGGTCAAACGTTCTTGAGGATTGCAAGGCAAATAATTGCTTAGCATCTGTTACTTAGTACGCTGGATTAATCACTTCTCTTTGACGCAGCAACACGCAACAGCATGTGCTCTCTACATGTGAAACAACTGATAAAGACTCTTGGCCCTTAGAAAAAGGCGCCAGTGAATACAGTCCCTAAATGTTGTATTTGGTCATGATTAATGGGTGGTTCTTTCTTTCAAATAAAATAGTGAAATGAATGTTGGCTCAGGGGTATGTCTCAGCTTGGTGTTTGACCTGTCCTATCTGCGTTACCTGGGTAGCCCTGCAGGCCAAAGGCCCTCCAGGATTTGACCGGTTGTAATCCAGCCCTGGCAGCCTCGCTGTCACTCACTGCAGAAAGGTCCAGTACCGCTGGAACTATCTACACACACACACACACACACACACACACACACACACACACACACACACACACACACACACACACACACACACACACACACACACACACACACACACACACACACACACACACACACACACACACACACACACACACACACACACACACACACACACACACACACACACACACACACACACACACACACACACACACACACACACACACACACACACACACACACACACACACACACACACACACACACACACACGTTATCTTCTATATTTTAAGGTCTTCTATGTGAGACTCAACCAGAGAGATACGAGCCCCCACATCTGGTGCGAGCCAAACAACTGTATTGCCACACATTCATTATTTCCAAAACCCAAAATATGGCAGAGTCTGTGTCAGGGAAGTACATTGAATGATCTTTTGCTCTTATTGAAGCTTTACAGTGGTGTTGCGACTGCTATTGCGTAGGTGAAACACACAGACAGTTTATCTTAGTTCTGTGACATTATCTTAACTCTGTAGTTGTCTTTTCTAAATTCATTGCATTTTCATTTGAATCAGCTGACAAATGTGCAATCAACCATGAACCATGAAAAATCTGAAATGGTTTTGAATTGTAAGCATATCCTGGCGTATATCTCTGTATTTCATTTGAAGTAAAGTAGATGTTTATTAAAGATTGGATTAATATTGAAAACCCACTTTTTAAAAAGGAATAATAATCAGCTCAAAATTCCACTATATCGCTCATTTCACACAAACTCTTTGCAAGTTGCGATAAATATTTGTATATATAAATGAAATAAACATAAAGTATATACACATTGATAGGAAAGGGGTCCTTTAAAAAAGAAGGTGTGCTAACACTGGCTAAAGCAGCTAGGCGAGGGATCACTGAAGAAACACTGGGAGTTCCAAAGAGTGAAGTTATAGTAAAGCATACAACTTATTCAGCAATGGCTCATAAATTGAATTTTGCTAACAGTATTATGAATCCGTATTTTACGGATGTACAAAGCAGTGTGTCTGCAATCAGCTTCTCCTTTGTTGAGTCAACAGGGTATTTTTATGTTGGAACGTTACTACTTTTACTAAGTAAAGCGTGTGAGAAGGTCTAGGGGGCTCTCAAACGAGAATATAATCTAAAAGGGAATTACTCACAATTATGAATATTTGTTATGGTTAAGGATTTTACTGTATTCATTGTTTTTTACATTACATAATATGGTTAAGGACGGTGGCTGTTTCCTTATACATAGTGCATTGGCAATGATTGGTTTGGAAATGGTCATGCCCATAAATTGATGTTTTACCAGGAGCCAAATGGTCTAGTGTTCTCCTCTCTAAATCAAACAGACCGAGAGGAGTAAAGCAGATTCACTTTTAAAATCACTGTTTTCCCGGTGTTCATCTTTTAAAAACAAACAGTGATAAAAAAAACACCAAGATCTAATCGTGTTGGACTAAATTGACTTTATCCTCGATTCAAGGTCAATTTATGACAGCTTCTGACAGTCAACCATAACATTGACGCATGCGCAAGAAGGCACCATTACCAGACCAGATTAAACGTGTAATAAAGATTGGGATAATATAAACACACAGCTGGACAACATATATCACATGTGTAGACGGTTTTAAACACATGAGTGCGGCCATGGTACATATCATCCTTCCTCAGTCCTCACCTTGTCACTGGGTAAGCCTTTGGAAAAGTCAGTGACATCGCTGAAGTCGGGCGGGGGGCTTTTTCTTTTGTAAAACTTGAATACTTTTTTAAATGCGTCTTCTCCACGCACCACAGAGGAGGCTGCCATCTTGGCTGTGACGTAGATGAACTTTCAACCCAGACGTCACTTACGGAGCTTTCCGACAGAAACAACATGGCGGCGCCCTCTAAGAAAGTGTTCGAGGTCTTCGTGTCTAAAATACCATGGACCCTAGCTGGCAGTAAGCATATTCAATTTGTCTAATAATTATACATGAGTAGTCGTAGATAGTTATGCATGTGTAGCCACTCACGTGACTCCGAACATGGTTCTATACTGTGGTTTGGTGAGGCTAGCAGACAGCATGAGCTCCAACATGCTAACACCAGGATCTGTCTGCAGTCCAAGCTTGGCTTTTTCATGCTATTGGCATCTTATAAAACAGTCATGCAGTTTACCAGAGGGGAGAATAATTCATATTTTGCACTTGAGTAAAAGTAGAAGTACCAGAGAGAAGGAACACTATGTTACAGTAAAAGTCCTGCATTCAAAATGTTACTCAAGTAAAGCACAAAAGTATTATCATCAAAATATCCTTTAAGTACCAAAAGTAAAAGTAGTAATTGTGCAGATTGGTCAATTTCAGAATAATATGTATGATATGTTTTATAATTATTGATCATTAAAGTGTTATCAAAGCTGGTAAAGGTGCAGCTAGTTTTAATGACTTTGTATACTGCAGGGTAGCTTGTGAATTTACTCCAGGTGGAACTAAAGTCTGATTTAACACTTGATTATATTTAACATCATTAATCTAATCTGTAAAGTAGCTAAAGGTATTATCAGGGATGCAAACACGTATGGCAGGGTTGCCAACTTGGGGTACCTGGCTGGAGTGAGATTTTGATATCATGGGTTTAATTACACATATGCGCACTAAATGGTTCTACTAAATGACTGCTGTCGTGTCAGCAGCGGGACATTAGGATATATATACAATATATACAAATACACAATATTGGACACAGACTATAAAGGGCACACAGTTTCATTCACTAATGAAAGTCAAACACATGTTTGTTTCCACTGTTTTATTGTGTGCCTGTAAGCAATTAATTGACTTATCGTAAGATAAATAAAAATGAACTCGATAAATTGCCATTTACATGAGGATGTGACTAGCAGTTTGAAAGGATGTACTTGAATTATTATGATATATTATCATTATGTCAGGGGTCTAATATGCTCATACAACGGTGCCGACAATATTATCATTTATCGCAATCATTTCCGGGAAAATGTATCCAACAAAATTAATTATGGTGAGAGGCCTATACATGAAACACACACACACAAATCTACAGACTTACTCCAAACTGCCAAACATATTAATTAACACACTCTCACTCTCATACTCTTTGACTCTATGTTGGCCTAGTAGAACAATAAGCAGCAGACTTTTACTTGTTATCATTTCTACTGGATCTTAGATCTGCGCATGCGCAACACGGGTCGGCAGTGGCGGCTCCAGAGTGTTTTTGTTGGGTAATCTATGGTAGGGCTAACCCATACAGTGGGGGGGCTCAAGTCAGTATGTGCAATGTAATTACATACACGCTCCCCTGGACAGTGAAACGCCACGCGTGAGGTTTAGATTATTTCCCGTCTCAATCCAAATGGAACTGTATGAAATAAAAAGGCACATTTGTCTTGTAGTAAATAAAAATGGCGACCTGGAGCCAATCCTGCAACTGCAATTCTTTTTAAATACTAACATAAAATACACATGCTGGTACTCTCTTGAGAAGAAAAATAAATAAATCTATTACTACATGACATATTTAAACAAATGAATGCCATTTTAGTTTTGATATTGATATTGATATACTTTATTAATCCCCGTGGGGAAATTGTTTCTCTGCCTTTGACCCATCCTAGTGTTAGGAGCAGTGTGCTGCCATTTTGAACGGCGCCCGGGGAGCAGTGTAGGGAACGGTGCCTTGCTCAGGGACTTGAACTGGTGACCTTCCAGTTGCCAAGACAAGTCCCTATGGACTGTGCCACCACCGCCCCGGTTTTGTTACTTAGTTCTGAAAGCTGAACCTGCTGCTCCTCACAGAGAGAAGAGGGAAGAGGCTGTGAATGACTTTACATGGTGGATAAGGGTGGATAGCCCCCATTGTTCTGTGTGTCAAAATTAAAGACGGCCCACACATCAATCATCAAACCGTGGAGTCTTATTTCATTACGTGTTGATTTCTATCAACACGTAATGTTGTATCGATGTATATAGAGATGTACTACAGCAAAAGTATTCTCCGTCAGGACTTCCTGCAACAACACCATGCCGTTATCTTGATTCTGATTGGCCAGAAGACATTAGTAAATATGTTCTATTGAGAAGACGATCACTACCTGACAAAAGTTTTCAAAACCGTTTCTAGTCTTCGGTATTCTTGTTTTTGGCATGAGAATAGTTTGGGCAGCGTGAGAGCGTGAGATTGAGAGTGAAAGCGTGTGTCACACGCCAGATGCGTGAGAGTTGGCAACCCTGGTATGGTGAAAAAAGAGAGAAATATTCCAAGCAGAAAAAAAACAGCGTAATATACCATCTGACAAAGGCCTGTGCTATAATGCTTCAATTAACTGGCTATTCTTTATAATATACTCAGACCAATAGGAGACAGAGATGTTAAGTTATAAATCAAGGGTTTTTATCATTTACAGCAGGGGTGGGGAACCTTTTTCCTCTCAAGGGCCATTTCAATTTTTACAACATCCTCCGAGGGCTGTACAAATGATTGAACTCAACCTCTGCTTAAAGAAACTAAAATCACAGCCCATTCACTTCGCCTTTCTTGCATGCTGTGCAAAGAAAAAGCAACCTCTTAAACAGATCGCCACTGGGCTTACAACTAAAGACATAGCCACGCAAAAACTGCGGCATGTGTACGGCTCCTTGTGGGTACTGCAATATTTGCTGGAGCGGTGTTCCGTTGCTCTCCATCAGCACTACACCACATGATGACACGTTACGCTCGTGTTGTGTTCAAGGAACCTGTCCTTGGCCAGGAAAAACAGGCACTCGCTTGTTTAATTATTTTGGGGTCTAGATTTCTTAAGTATTTTTTGAAGTCAGTCAGTCCGTGAGTCGGACCCCCCCACCCTCCCCCAAAATGAAAACTCTTCGGTTCTCCACGAATTACACAAGTCACCCAATTCTATTTTTTGAGAGGAACGGAAGATTAGAAATAGGTCTATAGTTGGCTAAAACCTCTGGATCGAGGTTGTGCTTTTTAAGAAGCGGTTTTATCACTGCTACTTTGAATGATTGTGGAACATAGCCTGATAATAAAGACATATTCATAATATTTAATAAAGAAGAGCTAATTAATGGAAAAACTTCCTTCAACAGCTTAGTTGGAATTGGGTCTAACATGCACGTTGATGGTTTAGAAGAGAGAATCATTGAATGTAATTGTTCAAGGTTAATGGCTGAAAAGCATTCTAGTTTACTATCTAGTGTAATATTAGAACTTACGTTTCCGGGAGCTGTTGATAACACTATACTGGTCAAAGGCAAGAGGTCATTAATTTTGTTTCTAAGAGTAACAATTTTATCGTTAAAAAAGCACATAAAATCATTGCTACTGAGTGCTATGGGAATAGAAGGCTCAATGGAGCTGTGGCTCTCTGTCAGCCTGGCTACAGTGCTGAAAAGAAATCTTGCATTATTATTATTCTCATCTATTAATGAAGAGTAGTAGGCTGCTCTCGCTTTACGCAGTGCTTTCTTATATTCATTGAGAGTAATATGCCACATTAAACGAGATTCTTCAAGTTTAGTGGAACGCCATATCCTTTCAAGTTGTCTAGACTTTTGCTTTATTTTGCGGGTTTCGGCATTATGCCATGGAGCTAATCTATGTTGTTTTATTTTCTTCTTTTTCAAAGGAGCAACAGAGTCTAATTTTATTCGCAGCGCATCTGTAGCACTATCAACAACATGATCAATTTGGGGTGGTGTACATTTTGTATAAGTTTCCTCCCCTACATGCAGACATGCTATCGAGTTAAGTATTGGGGGAATCTCTTCCTTAAATGTGGCTATAGCACTAACAGATAGGTTTCTGCTGCAGGAGCTTTTGACTAATGCTTTGTAGTCTCGTAATAGTACTTCAAAAGTTACTAAGAAATGGTCGGATAAAGCAGGATTATGCGGTTCGACTAATAGTTGCTCAATTTCAATACCATAAGTCAGAACAAGGTCGAGAGTGTGGTTATAGCAGTGGGTTGGTTTATTTACACTCTGACAGAAACCAACAGAATCTAATATAGAGTTAAATGCAACAGTAAGGCTATTTTTATCATCGTCAACATGAATATTAAAGTCACCTACGATAATTACTTTGTCTGTTTTAAGAACCAAAGTTGATAAAAACTCAGAGAATTCAGATAAGAATTCTGAATAAGGACCTGGTGCACGATACACTGTAACAAATAAGATTGGCTGCAAAGTTGTCCAGGCGTAAGACTAAAAACGAGGCTTTCAAAGGAGGTATAATACTGTAGCATTCTTTGTGGTTCAAGACATGATTTGTTAAATTAAAGGTTTTTGTGATTTGCTGAAAACATGAGATTTTCCTTATTATTTTTCAGAGGAGATGAAGGAGTACTTTGCCCAGTTTGGTCCCGTGAAGAAGTGTCTGCTTCCATTTGTAAGTTGCCACAGCATTAGAATGTACTATTTACTGTTAATATATTGATTGGGTCTATCCATCCCTTTCATATTCCAGCTTCACCCCTTTTTACTCTACTACCAATTAGTTTATTGCTCATGCTGCACATTAGTTGTTTCTAATTTCTGTATATCCATATGCAACTTTAATTCTGTTTGCAGCACTGGTTGTAGGCAGCTTTGTTTTGGTTGTAGACGTGTAGTTTGCAATGACAAAATAGATGAATGTAACTACAGACAACTTCTTGAAATTGTACTACTGAAGAAAACCATGTGTTACTAATGAACATTTTTCCTATCCATTTATTACTATTCAAATGTAGACATATTAGATGTTTAAATGTTAAGTCTTTACAGGCAGCCATGAGTTTCATAATTTCTTCATTATGGTTTTCAAAATGCAGAGAGTTACCCATCCCACAGATCAACACGTTTGGTTTCATTCTGAGCATCCCTGCAATTTCTTACTGGATTGCGTGTGTTTCACCAGGATAAAGACACAGGGTTCCACAAAGGCTTCTGTTGGGTTGGATTCACGACAGAGGAAGGACTGAACAATGCACTTCAGAAAGACCCTCACACGCTGGAGGGAGCAAAGGTACCTTTAAAACATAAATATATATATCTTTATCATCAAGTAATCGGGATGTTAAAGTCTTCCTTAATGGAGTGGTGCAGTAATGATAGATGTTCGTAGGCCAACCCAGAAGTTAACATGGCAAGGGCTCCCTCGACAAATAATTAGGGATCTTTCCATTGGATTTAGAATTATTGCAGAAAATAAGACCATGGATGAACACCACTTTATGATTTTTGCAACAAAATGATTAGGCTATAAACTACTTCAGTCATGTCTGCGAATCACCACAGCTAAACTAAATGTCGCTATTGTCATGCGTGATGACCAGGGTAGGAATTTCACGGCGGCCATGGCCGTCGTTGCCCCTCGGTCTGGCCGTCATGCCCAACAAATAATTGTGTGTCCTACGGCCACCATGGCCTTTGTGCCCCTCACACTGTTAAGATCTTGAAGTTGCTTTAAAGGCGTCAGAGCAGTGGTCTGGTCTCTGAACTGCATTATGCTGCGTTCACACGAATATTCTCACCCTGGCTGTCAGCTGTGTTTACTCCTGTCATTCAAACAGGACGCGGTGGAAAGGGGGCGGGGCTTATATCCATGTAAATACTGTGGTAGAAACCAACTACAACCAAATTAACATATTTTACCGTGATTTAATTGTAATACACGTTTCAAAATGCTGCCGAAGTAACACAATACTGATAACGGTTAGTAAAAAACATGAATTAAAGCTTTGACAAGTGTGCAGACAGACGGCAGGCGAAAAACCTTTTAAAATGCGTGTTTTCTGAATGGAGATCGGATCGATCAGGCTAAACTAACCTGTAGCTGCTCCGTCCAAACTCACAACAATGTCCTAAAGACAGAAATAAAGCAGCGACTGTATTCACCATGACACAGACAGTCTGTGGTTTGTTCTCGTTGAACTTTTGTCTAGTTTCTGAACAGATGTGAGCTCTGTATGCTAACAGCTAACGTTTTGGTTTTCTGATTCAACGTCAGTGGCTGAGATCCTCACTGCTGATTGGCTAGCGCGAGAACGCGTCACGCAAATTTGATGCTCGAGTTGAAAAAATTGATTAAGACTCGTACACACACGCAGACACAGACTTTTGCATTTCAAAGTATTGCTTGTTCATACAGTTGATTGTTTGAGCTTCACTGTGCACTGCTGAATGATGTATGTGCAGAGTTTGACCCTTGCAGGCTGTTTCTTCTGCTCTGAAATGGAATATATTTGTTACATTTTAATAGAAGAAGTAGTAGATAGACACCAAACACTAATTATCCAAAGTAGAGTATTTCATTTTATATACGGTAATACTAAGGAGGCATAGGCCTATATGATGATATAATGTTTGACATTATTGATATTAAAAAAGTGATTTGTTTTCTATGTCATTCGTGTGTTTTTCTGATCAGAAAGTTAAGTTATTTATTTGTAAGCTCCAAATCCAAATGTTTCCCTCAATGGCCTTTGTGCCCTGGCATGTGGCCTTTTGACACCAAAGGCCAAATGGCCTTGCCCCTAAAATGATGAAATTCCAAGCCTGGTGATGACATTTAGTAGTCTCATTCAGTTACTTGTCAGAAACTGGCATTTTTACAAGATTTAGCAGCTTCAGACATTCACCAGTGGGGGATTTACTGACATATTTTATGCCATAGAACAAAACGTTAAGCTTGTGTTAACCACAGAACTTATTTCATGCTTCTTAACACACACATTCAAATAAATTGACTTCAAGACAAGGGAACCAGAATTGGTAAATTGCTGACTCATTACTTTATGACTTGTTTTTTCAAAACATTTTCTGATTCAAAATATTTTGAATGCATAATATAATGATGGATTCTCCTGTTTGTTTTCAGCTCCAGGTTCAGAAGAACAGACGTCAATTTGAAGGGCCCAGGTCAAGCAAAGACGCTGAATATGACTGAAGCTGTGATACTGTGGTGTCGATGACCCTCCAGCCATCATTCATTGTTTGTTCCTGCTTCCTCAGCTGCTGGATTGTTATACTTGTTCCTTTGTTCCTTGGCTCAGTGAATTTGGGCTTGACCATTATTGAAATTCTTTATGAACTCATCCAGTAATAATGTCATTAATATTTGTAGCAAGAGAATATACTTTTAACATTAATCAATTATTATTACATTTATTTCATTCTATGACAATAAAACCGTGTTTGAAACCTTACATTCTTGTAATTTATGTATGTAATATCCACTTACTACTTTTACTGGTGTAAAAGTAGTATATGGAACGTCAATGATGTCTCACAAAGGATCGGAGCTTACATGAGTAATTTCAATGTTTGGGCACCAGGGGGCGAAACACTCCTGCCGCAGGAGTTAGTACAAATAAAACCAAATACAAATATAAATGGTCAGTAAGGCTCAAAACTAAAGACCTTTCCCTTTATCTAATTTCCGTCTCCTGGACTCCTCCGGTAGTGACCCGGAAATATATTTCAGTGCGCCATGTTGAAGGTAATCCCATATAGATATATCCAGTCTCTGATAGTGTTACGTTATTATGAGAATGCTCTAATACTACTTTGATTCTAAAATGGTATATATATATTTATATAAATATATGTGTGTATATGTCCGCATCTGTAGCCTGTTATTGTCTCATTATACCGCACAGTCAATTCATTAAAAGTTAATAAGTTGTCATGAACACATCTGTCCATCAGACAGAGGGCTGCTGTGTGTAACAGCCCCCGCTATGCAGGGCGCGATGACAGATAGTATTTCCTGTAAAACAGGAGAAATTATGAGCAGAGAATTCCTTTTACTGCTCGTTTGGCGGGTCTTGCCAGAATTTATTAACAATTGGCACAAAACACAATTGTCCTGGCCCTTTACTGCTCTCAATATAAACACATGTTTATATCTTCAAAATATACTTGTAGTATTCAAAATAAACACATTTGTGTATAACCAAGTGTCATTAACATCATGACTCCAAATAAGAATGTACTGCTTCAAAACAGATATTGGTGCTGTATTCAAACACTGTTAATTACCTTTTCAGGCAAAGTATTAGCATTGGTCTAATATATGCTAGCATTAGCATCAAGCAACACGCATTTATAATAATTCAATTATGACTGACCATAGGACCCATAGACCATACAAAACACACCTCAAACACTTCTTAGCTATAAACAATTCACTTGCATCACTAGCAACCGCCATTACACACACAGCCACCACGAGGTGGTCTTCTACGCGAGTCTACTACATCTAAATAGCGACCACCATTACACATACACACACAGCCACCACGAGGTGGTCTTCTACACGGCATTAAACATAATAAACAACATCTAAACACCACTTCAAACTCAAGACATTGTGATTTATAACATTTGTGACAATCTGTACACATTACTGACCTGTAAAACAGGAGAAATTATGAGCAGAGAATTCCTTTTACTGCTCGTTTGGCGGGTCTTGCCAGAATGGCAAGCTAACGTCAGCTCCGTCATCACGTTACGGTAGACGCGTAAATAATAACAAACCCCTTTATGGCAGTGTTACTCTGCCATCTACTGCCCCCTGCTGTCCATTGTTAAACAGGTAATATAAAATGATATTAAATATAAACATAAAATTGTGATCACACACTGTGTGGGTCACACACTCCCCGACAAAGAAAAATGGCTCCCGACATTAACCATCAACCTCTTAACTTGTGCCCCTTCTCTTTGAACTTAAAACACTTATACACACTCTCATAAGGGCACTTCTTTAAATGTACAGGTGAATACTGTACAATATGGATGAGAGTGGGTGTAACAATCTTTCCTTCTCAATATGCATGTATGTATGGTAGAATTACAGTGTAAGGCAGTGTCTGGTGTGTAGTGTAAGGCAGGGTCTGGTCTGTAGTGTAAGGCAGTGTCTGGTGTGTAGTGTAATGTGGCATAGGAACAGGCTGCATTCCCCAGAATGGCATGGCTTGTACAGTATAGAGTCTTGCTGGGTCTGTAGACCCACATGGTCTGGAGGATGGCTGCCCAAGGGAGTCATATGTCAGCGTTTGAGGAGGTCTCCTGTCCCGTGTGGATTTCCTCACTGGCTCATCCTGAGGTGTCACAGGTCGGTCATAGCCATAGGGTACTTGTACATACTCATGCTCTTCCGGTGCTTCAGAATCCACAGGCAGGTCTTCCTCATCAGCCCGTTCTTCTGGTTGTTCTTGTCTGGTTTCTCTCTCAGGTGTAACAACTCCATGTTGTTCTGGTGTATGATATCTCGATGGCACTCTGTATCTATGTGGTTCAGGTACCCTTTTCTGACCATCTGTGTTTCGCTGAGATCCAGAGCTAAGTTCAACATTCTGTGAGTGAAGTCCAGCTTGTGGAGGTACTCTTAGCCAGTATCGTACTCTAGGTGCCTCATCATCAGAGTTTTCTGAGTCACTGCTTTGTGATGTCTCTCTCCGTCGTTGTTTCTCAACATGATGACTCTTGCTTTTCCCTCTAGGTGGTAGCGGATTTCCTGTTAGTTCAGGCAAGTTTACAGGTAGGTCATTGACAACGTGTAGGAGATTTCGATGGAGGGTACGGATCTTATCACCACCTGTCTCGGGGCACACTTTGTACACAGGAATTTCACCAACTTGTTCT
The DNA here is from genome assembly GCF_902827115.2 of Pseudochaenichthys georgianus. Lineage (NCBI taxonomy): Eukaryota > Metazoa > Chordata > Actinopteri > Perciformes > Channichthyidae > Pseudochaenichthys > Pseudochaenichthys georgianus. Next base: position 35,170,984 of record NC_047524.1, on the reverse strand, counting down.
TTGACGACATACACAGTTTGTTCCCAATAGGACCTCAATTTTCCAGGTCCACCTCTCTCACTCATGTTGCGGACTAGGACTCTATCACCAGGTTGGAGCACAACTCCCTTGATGTGACAGTCATAGTACTTCTTGTTTCTTGCACTGGAGTGTTGACTGTTTTCAGATGCAATCCGGTAAGCCTCTTTCATTCTCAGAGACCATTTCTTAGCATAGCCCTGTGTTGTTTCAGTCTTACCTTTGGCTGACAGGCCAAACATTAAATCTACTGGGAGACACGGGTGCCGTCCAAACATGAGGTAGTGGGGTGAGAAGCCTGTTGCCTCATGCCTGGTGCAGTTGTATGCATGTACAACCAGGGATAAGTGGTCTTTCCAGTTGCTCTTTTCTTTTTCTCCCAGGGTCCTCAACATTTGAAGCAATGTTCTATTGAACCTCTCAGCTGGGTTTCCTTGGGGGTGGTATGGGGTTGTCCTTGAATGAGCAACTCCAGCCAGATGCCTCAGGGTCTTGAACAGGTCATTTTCGAACTCTCTGCCTTGGTCGTGGTGGAGCCTGGCCGGGTAGCCGAATCTTGGAATAAAGTCATTATAGATTTTTTCAGCAGCTGTTCTGCCAGATTTATTTTTTGTTGCGTAGACTTGAGCAAATCTGGTAAAATGGTCAATAACTACTAAAATGTACTCGTAGCCCCCTTTGCTAGTTTCCAGGTGCATATAGTCTATAGACACAAGCTCAAGTGGTGCAGATGAAGTGATGCTGCCCATTGGTGCTCTGACGTGTGTCACAGGTTTCTTTTGTTTGATACAGGGACACTTTCTGGTTACATAGGTTTCAATGTCCTTTTTCATGAAAGGCCAGTAGAAACGGTCTCGAGCCAGGTGGATGACCCTCTCAGCCCCAACATGTCCCATGTCGTCATGGAGATGCTTTAGTACCAGGGGGTGGTATCGTGATGGTAAGACGAGCTGCTGCCGCTGACTGGCCGTCCGGTACAACAGTTGATTTTCCATGTGCAGTTTTCCCCACTCGTGCATGAGCTTTCTGAGTGTACCACTGGCTCTCTTCTTGTCCTCATTGGTCAATACTGCCTTGGCCTCTTTAAGTTTGATAAGCTCACCGATTGCATGGTCCTCCCTTTGAGCATTGACTAGCTCACTGTGGTCAATGGTAAGGGGTGACACATTCACAGGTGACTCTGAGCATGAAGCCAGGTCCAATGCAGCAACATAAGCAACATCCTGCCTCTTTGCAGACTCACAACCATCCCATGTGGTTTGAATGGTTTCTCTTGTGAGTTCCTCAGTACACTCTCTAACGTAGATGTCAATGTCAAGAGGGAGACGAGAGAGCGTGTCTGCGTCTATGTTCACTCTTCCTGGCCTGTATTTGACATCAAACCTAAAGTCTGCTAGCTCACCTACCCATCGGTGGCCCACAGCATTCAGCTTGGCAGTACTCATCATGTATGTGAGGGGATTATTGTCTGTGTATACTGTGAAATGGGGTGCATAGAACAGGTAATCCCTAAATTTCACACATATCGCCCACTTAAGAGCAAGAAACTCCAGTTTCCCTGAGTGCATGTTGTAATTCTTCTCAGCGGGAGACAGAGTTCTTGAACCATAGGCAATGACTCTCAATTTTCCATCCTGTCGTTGATACAACACAGCGCCGAGTCCCTGCTGAGAGGCGTCAGTGTGGAGCACAAATGGCAGTTCGAAATCCGGATAGGCCAACACAGGTGGGTGTGAAAGCGTGTCAATCAGCTGTTCAAGAATCCTTTGGTGATCATCAGTCCACAGGACAGGTGTCCTTGAGGGCATCTGAGCTCCTTTTCCCACCTTATGTTTCCCCTGTGTTACGGTAGAGTTTCCTTTAATTTTTAACAGATCATAAACTGGTTTTGCAATGCTTGAGAAGTTTTGAATATAGGCTCTATAGTAGCTTAGGAAACCCAGTAACTTCCGCACTTCTCCAACTGTGCTTGGCCTCTTCTCTTTCAGAGACATAATGGCATCAATGTCTTTTGGGTCAATCCTGACACCGTCTGCAGAGACCAGCCTCCCAACATACCTGACCTCTTTCTGGAACAGCTCACACTTTGTTGGTCGAAGCTTGACACCATGGGACTGCAAGGCTCTCAGGACTTGACGTACTCCCTCAACATGGCTAGTGAAGGAGTCGGAGTAGCAGAGGATGTCATCGAGGTAAGGGATACAGCAGTTGTCACGCAGAGAGTCCAACATTTCCTCCATGCTGCGCTGAAAAGCAGCAGGGGCGTTGGAGAGTCCAAAAGGTATCCTCACCCACTCATACAGCCCCCAAGGGGTGATGAAAGCCGTCATGTGTCTGGATCCTTCAGCAATGTAGCCTTGGTGGTAGGCCTTGCCTTGGTCTAAAATGCTGAACCAGCTTTGGCCTTTTAGGGTGTCGATGAGTTCCTGAATACGAGGCAATGGGTGACGGTCTGGTACCGTTTTCTGGTTTAACATTCTATAATCGATGCATAACCTTAGGGACCCATCCTTTTTCCTGACGCAGACAACAGGTGCTGAGTATGGAGATTTGGACTTAACTATCCACCCTTTTACAAGCAGGTCTTGGATGTACTCTTTAACCTCTTTATAAAGGGGCTTGGGTACTGCACTGTATGTGCGCTGAACTGGGATGTTGTCCTTTAAGTTGATGGACATTTGCAGGTTGGGAATGCAACCTATGTCCCCATCATCTTTAGCAAAGGCTGCCGATTCCTCGTGTAACATCTGTTCCACCTTCATCTGTTGCTCATCACTCAGGTGGCTGACATCCACAGGTGGGTGCCACAGTGCAGAAGTGGGTTTGTCACTGTTAGAGTGTGGTGATGTGGAAGAACTGGCTATATTTGCCTGGGCTTGATTGTCCTTGCTGCTTTGGTTATCTGTCTCTATCACTCTGTCAATGGTTTCGATGTTGCCTAGAACAGTACCGCTGGGCAGAGTCACAGCACTTCTGGAATGGTTTGACACAGGCACCTTTACGAAAGGTCTCTCTGTCTGTTGGATCGCCATTAGTCCTTCTCCAACACTCAGCTGTGCCAGGGGTGTAGCTTCTAGATTGGGTTCGAAAAGCACAAGTGAGTCAGATTCACTAATATCTACTGGTACCCTGCACTTAATATAAGCTACCTGGCCAGGATAAATAGTGACTTCTTTCCTGCCTATCTTTACTGCAGCATTCTGTTGTTTCTGTTTTTTGCTCAGTCTTTATGAAACTCACCATAGCTTCTGCCATTGCACTGTCCATCTCCAAAGCACCCGTAAGCAAGTTGACAAGGATAGATATCACTTTGGGTCTACTTTCATGACTCCTAAAGAGTTCCTGGATGACATTAAAACCAACTATCGGTCTGTCTATTTTTATTCGACTCACTAGGAAAGGCACTCGAATAGATAAGTCTGGATCATCGTTTCCCTGCAGGTTTACTACCACTTCAATCCATCCTTCATAAGGTACTGCATCTCCTGTGACAGCCGTCACGTAGAGATCATCCTCCATGAGTTCACTGAGGGGTCTAATATCTTGTCCAGGTAAGTATCTGTCTTTCCAAGCATTGTCTATTATGCTCACATTGGCCCCAGAGTCTAAAAGAGCGGTTATGGCATAACCGTTCATGCTACATCTCAATAGCGACTTTCGACCAATTAGCGGAGCTATCTTTTTGATTGGGTGTTGTTCGTTATTGTTCTGCGTGTTGATAGGTGTATGACCAGTGCTTTGTCTTGCTGCTGCAACCTCCTGGGGGTGGGACTTTTCCTTTGGGTCGGTCAGTGGTCGTCCCGTTGCCCTGACCGGTGCCCGTTTCCCGCCTGCTTCTGTCTTTTCAAGCAGCCTATAGCACGATGACCCTCCTCCCCACAGAAAAAGCAGTGGCTACAATTTGGTTGAGCCTGAGCTATGCATTGTGGGCACCCATACGGTCTCCTGGTCTTCTTCTCTGGTCTGGTTTTGTCAGAGCAACACTGGCGAGTGGTTTGATGTAGCCCCTCAGGCACCTGGGTTGTTGTTGATAGCTGTTTCAGTGTTTCCATTGCCTGTGTTAAAGCCTCAACCTGTGCACTCAATCTCTGGATGACATTATCCTTACTTTTAGTCTCTCCCACACTGCTGAGTATCTCTTCAGGTTCAGCGAGTATGCTGTGTGCTTGAGTTAACTTGCGGTTGGAACTGCGTCCCAGTCTGCGCTTTCTTTCACTTTCTTCCATCGTAGTCTTGATAACCTGCCTTAACAGAGCTTCATCAGACACAGTGGGGTCAGCAAGCAGAGGTTTCAGCTCCCGTCTGACATCCTCATGTCTCTCTCCCATGCCTTGATAGACTGCATTCAAAAACACACCCTGCAGTGTAGACGCATCATACTTAATAAGTGCATTTTCCTGCCTGGAGGTGAACATTATTTTTTGTTTCAGTCCTATCATGCGGTATAGGAATTGCTGTGGAGCTTCATTTTCATGCTGTCTAGCACACATCAATTCCTGGAAGAGCTCTGTGCTGCTCTTCTCGCCAAGGTGGGACTGCAGGAAACTCTTCAGCTCGGTAACTGTAAGATCTTCCTTGTTTGTCAGCATGTCTTTAAAGTTTCCACCTTTTATTATGCGTGACACCCCTCTAATGATCTCGTCATCAGTGTGTTGCTCTCTGCAGCCTTCCTCAATCTGTTTACATAAGCTGTTAAAGCTAATGTCTGATGAAGTGTCAGTTATCTGCCCTCCATGAATCTTAAACTCCCTTCTGTGCAGAAATGAAAGATCTTTAAGGGAAATCATGCTCTCTCGGGTGGGATTAGAGAGTCCTTCTGTAGATGTATGTGGTGAGTTAGGTGTATGCTGCTTACTGGGTTGGCTAGAGTGAGGTTGCGGTGTGTCTGAACTAGGTGTGGTGACACTGCGTTGAAGTTTGTTTTGCACCTCCTCTAAGCCCCTTAACAGTTTCTGTATGTCTGCGTCATGAAGGCCAGTCTCAGTTGGATTGTCTAATGGCTCAAGTTGTTGGTTAGCGTTAACAGTAGCAGATAACATCAGAGGTGATTTAACAGAAGTATCAATTTCACCCTCTTTGGAACACACGGTACCACTGCTACGGTTTGCAATAATCAAATTAACAGTATCTTGTAGACACAACAACATTGACATTCCCTCATCTTCTAGGTTTAGTAGAGTCATACTGTTCATATTCGCAGCAATATACTCAACACAGCCCTCGTCGTCGTCCCTGTTTAGCTCTGATGAGTCAAGTTCTTCCACTGGATCGAGGTGTGTGGCAACTTCATACGCTTCATCTGCTGTTAGCTGATGAAGTCTTCTCTTGATGGACCAGCTTAGTCTCTTCCTCTCGTTGTCCGCCATCCTGTGTGTAGTGGGCAACTGTGGCAAACAGTTCTGCACTCCTAGGCGTAGATCCCCTTCAACCTGGTCTCTCTACCTCTTGAGTCGCTAACTGGAAGCACCTTCACTCCGGCAACACGTCGTCAGTCCGGTCCTTTAGGTCCAATATCACTGGATCAGCATGTGGTCGTCTCAAACGATGCTGACCCCGGACGAGCCCCCAAGAATCTGTAACAGGCCCCGCTATGCAGGGCGCGATGACAGATAGTATTTCCTGTAAAACAGGAGAAATTATGAGCAGAGAATTCCTTTTACTGCTCGTTTGGCGGGTCTTGCCAGAATTTATTAACAATTGGCACAAAACACAATTGTCCTGGCCCTTTACTGCTCTCAATATAAACACATGTTTATATCTTCAAAATATACTTGTAGTATTCAAAATAAACACATTTGTGTATAACCAAGTGTCATTAACATCATGACTCCAAATAAGAATGTACTGCTTCAAAACAGATATTGGTGCTGTATTCAAACACTGTTAATTACCTTTTCAGGCAAAGTATTAGCATTGGTCTAATATATGCTAGCATTAGCATCAAGCAACACGCATTTATAATAATTCAATTATGACTGACCATAGGGGTCCTATGGTCAGTCATAGACCATACAAAACACACCTCAAACACTTCTTAGCTATAAACAATTCACTTGCATCACTAGCAACCGCCATTACACACACAGCCACCACGAGGTGGTCTTCTACGCGAGTCTACTACATCTAAATAGCGACCACCATTACACATACACACACAGCCACCACGAGGTGGTCTTCTACACGGCATTAAACATAATAAACAACATCTAAACACCACTTCAAACTCAAGACATTGTGATTTATAACATTTGTGACAATCTGTACACATTACTGACCTGTAAAACAGGAGAAATTATGAGCAGAGAATTCCTTTTACTGCTCGTTTGGCGGGTCTTGCCAGAATGGCAAGCTAACGTCAGCTCCGTCATCACGTTACGGTAGACGCGTAAATAATAACAAACCCCTTTATGGCAGTGTTACTCTGCCATCTACTGCCCCCTGCTGTCCATTGTTAAACAGGTAATATAAAATGATATTAAATATAAACATAAAATTGTGATCACACACTGTGTGGGTCACATGTGCCTCCTGTCATCATTAATGGACGTCTTTTTAAAATGACCGCTCAGAGGAGAGGAGTTCTCCTTTCTCTAACCGCCTGCTGCTTCCCCTCCTCTCTCCTCGGCTCCCCTCGAGGAGGGGAAATTGTATAAATGGGAAAGGTCTTGAATGTACACAATGGTAAATATCCTGGGGGATGATGAGACTTGGTGAGGTCTTTGCTCAGACTGTAGAGTCAGCCTCTGTGTCTCTATCTGATCATATTGAGTAAACAAAACCTGAAAGAATGTAATTACCTGTCTCAGAATAGGACACACTCACACACATGATTCAATCACTCCACATAATCCATTGGACTATGCACGCACAGTTTGTTATAAACTGGATAATGTCAGAAATGTACTAATAGACTGCAGGGATAAGGTAATTAATGTCCCGATTAATTGATTAAAAAACGCAGTGTTAGGCCACATTTGAGAATTTGCTAGACAAGACAGTACATTAATTTAATTAATATATCACAGCAACCAAAATACAAGTTCAAATGTACTTGAACTCAAATGTACTTTAAAATGATTATTATTAATGAATTGCTCTCTTTTCATTGTGTTCTGCAAATCTACTACTGCACGCTCCGGAAGGTGGCGGCAACGCACCGAATCGTTGTTTGCCAATCTGTAAGAAGAAGTAGAAGACGAAGTAGATGTTCAGTGGCCCTGGCTGAAGTCCTGAGAGGCTTCTCAATACTCACATTTCGACTCCTCGGTCCTCCGGTAGTGACCCGGAAATGAATTTCAGCGCGCCATTTTGAAGGACGTCTCATTTCTCTAATGGCGCGTTTCCACTGCAGCGGGTAGCTCGCTTTAAGCGCGCCGAGCCGTGCGGGGCCCGTTTTTGGTTGCGTTTCCACTTGGCCTGGTTTTGGCCCGAGGCTACTTTTTCACCCTTTTTCTGGCCCGTCTAAATCGTGGTTCTATCGAGGCCAACAAGCGGGGCCAACAACCGGGCGGAATATGCTAAACTAGTGACGACTGCTGATTGGTCAGAGAAAATCGTCACAATTCTCGCGCGACTTAATCCCTACTGTCGTATATAATAAGGGACGCTTGCAGCATTTGTGTAAACCTAAGAAAATGACAAAGAAAAGCATACCGTGGTCGATTGACGAAGTTGCGACGTTCCTCCAGCTGATTGCAGATGATAAAATCCAGCGGGAGCTCGACGGCACAACTCGCAACCTAAACGTTTTTCAGGAGGTCTCTGCACTGTTGTCCGAACGCGGATTCTCAAGAACTTTCCAGCAGTGTAGGGAAAAACTGAAAAAGCTTAAGAGTGAGTATAGAGCCGTGAAGGACCACAACGGCCGGAGTGGTTCCGATAGGAAAAGCTGGAAGTGGTTCGACCTGTTGGACGCTATTTATGGCCATAGACCGGCCAACGTTGGGAGGGAGGCCTGGACTCTGCAACCGCGTTACTGGAGTCCCTGCATGGTAAGTCTTTGCTAACGCTCTGTTATTTGCTTGAAAGCGTTGTGTCCCTATCTATTCTAAAGCTCACTTCTAACAAACAAGTATTTTATCCTTACATTTATGTTCGACAACCCATGCTTTTATGGAGCTACATAGCTAGCTAAGGCAGATAGCATTAGCTAGAGCTATTGTTTGCTAACACCATATGCGCCATTGTTTAGGTTCTTCTTTTCTACAGTTGTTGTTGCTATTTAGTATTGTGCTACAGTAGTTCGTGGAATTAACAAGTCATGTTGCTGTTATAGATGATGCCATTGTGACTAGTGAGGAGGAACAGTCCCGAACACCGGGTGGTGGCAGTGTTCCGTCCTCAACATCAGAACGGACCTCGACTCGACCACAGACACCAGCCGAGGAGGAATCGACACCAACGCCGAGTGCCATCACGACACCACAGCGTGTGGTTCTAGGTAAGAAATAGGCATGGCAAAACGACTAGAATTGTGACTTTTTTTTAAACTTTAGATCATCCATCGTCATTAAGTAAAATAAGCTATACCACTGTGTGGAAATGCTCTGTTACAAACTAGCTAGTCAGCAGCTAGCACAATTGTGTGTGTGACATCCTATTATATACATATATTTATAATCATTATCAACAGGCTGGACATAATGTAATTCACTTTCACAATCATTGTAAACATCTAGGGCATAACTGTCTTTAGTTCATCCTTACTGTTGTTCTGCTTATACATTTTATTATATCCTTGTGTGACCTGTACCTGTCCTGTGTTTTTCATTGTTATTGCTAATTCTTATTGCTATAATTATCTTATCGTCATACAGGCAAGAGGAAACGAGGAGGAGACGAGCACCTAGCACAGCAGGCACGGCACCATGAACAGAGCCTGGCCCAGGTGGATCGGCACTGGCAGCTGACCATGGAGGCTGTTGCCCGGACGAGGGAGGAGGAAATGGCCTTGAGAAGGGAGGAGAACGCTCAAACTCATGCGTTTAACCTAGCCTTCCTGCGCACTCTCGGCCAGGTTCTAGGGGGCAGCCGACGTGGCCCGTCTCCTCAGGAAGACGAACCACCTCTGTAATTTTAATATTATTCTGTTTCATCTCTCTTGTTTTTGTTAATTCTTGTTTATTTCTTATCTTTCCTTTTTTATATATATATAATGCCATATCTTTTTATGCTGCTGCAATACAAACATTTTTTTATTTTTTATTTGTACAATGCCATGCCTTTTTATGCTGCTGCAACAATATATATATCTTTTTTATTTCTATTGTACATGCTATGCAAAAAACACTTCCCAAATTGGGATTCAATAAAGTACTTCTCATTTTATCTCTTGTTGATAAATGCATCATCTGCACACCGAGGATCGAGCGTCGAGGAGGCTCTCTGGAGGAGCTATAACCGAGGATACACTGATGGTTCCTCCACGGCTCCTCCGCGGATGCATTTCCGGGAACGGTGGAGGCGTGACGCACGGCCGGACTTATCTCAGCCAATGACAGCTCTGCATGCATCCCCTGGATATTATTTTAGAACCTGCTCTCATCGCAACGCGATGTTTACAGTGAGAACAGCTGTGAGGTGCAGAAAGCAGAGCAGTGTGTAAAATATATATCACTCAGTATAACAGGCCTACTCTCTTTATTTGCTTTAGTTTAGTAGATATCTACAAACAAAGAGTCGATACTTTTCTAAAACCATTTAGTGCTTCACATAATAAAATACACAACGGCTGTAGCCTGATTATGCTTTAGGAGCTGTAGGTGTGTGTGTGGTACAGTGTGTAGGTGTGTGTTGTACAGTGCGTAGATGCGGCGGACAGACGGGTCTCAGTTGGTTTGATGTCCTTACTTTTAATACTTGCAAATACAACTTTTGGCCCGTAATTTCAATTCCCCATTTCAGCGACTAGAGAGAGGGGGGGGGGATATATCCAGTCTCTGATTGTGTTACGTTATTATGAGAGTGCTCTCATACTTTAAATTGCATATATTTATATAAATATATGTGTGTCTGTGTGTCCGCATCTGTAGCCTGTTATTGTCTCATTATACCGCACTCTCAATGAATTCAAAGTAAATATGTGGGGGAACAATGTTCAGCTGATCTAACAGAGATTATAAAATATGACAAAACACTCGACAGCTGATGCAGCTGTTGCCACGTAATAATGAACGGACGTCGCTTTAATATGACCGCTCAGAGGAGAGGAGTTCTCATTTCTTTAAACGTCTGCTGCTTCCCCTCCTCTCTCCTCGGTTCCCCTCCTCGGTCCTCCGCTCGCATCTCCTGTGGCCTGTTTTGTCATATTTTATAATCTCTGTTACATCAGCTGAACATTGTTCCCCCACATATTTTATTTGAATTAATTAAATTAAATTAAATTAAAAAATATATATCATCACGTCCGTGGAGGAAGCACCACAAGGGCCGAGGAGGGTGGGGCCGCAGGTGAGGACCGGGCCATGGAACGGGCCATGGAACGGGCCATGGAACGGGCCACGAAAGGGGGCCGCAGGAGAGGGCAGGGGCCCTAACGAGGGCGAGGGCACCCACACCGAAGGCGGGCCGTCGTAAGGGGGCCGCACTAGGTGTTGCGGAGAACCCAGCAGGAAAGAGGGCAACCCGGCCGCAGGCAGGCGCACAACGGCGGCGGGCATGAAGTCCTCGGCAGGCGTCGAGGTATCCCCGGAAGAGAGGGCAACCCGGCCGCAGGCAGACGCACAACGGCGGCGGGCATGAAGTCCTCGGCAGGCGTCGAGGTATCCCCGGAAGAGAGGGCAACCCGGCCGCAGGCAGACGCACAACGGCGGCGAGCATGAAGTCCTCGGCAGGCGTCGAGGTATCCCCGGAAGAGAGGAGCAGTCCCCCCGGGAGGAAGGAGCACAACCCGGCCGCAGGCAGACGTGCCGCGGCGGCGGGCATGAAGTCCTCAGCAGGTGCTGAGGCATCACCGGGAAGCAGGAGAGGCCAGACAGGGTCCCGGAGCGCGCCACCCATGGGCCGATGGAGCATGGGCGACGTCCGGAACTGTCGAGGCGAGAGGGGGTCCAGGAGAGCACCACCCAGGCGTCGATGATACCGTGAGTAGCGTCTGGAACCGCCGTCGAGGTGGTGAAAAAAAATGAGAGTGTCCACATGAGGTCAACCGGCTGGTCGAACCTCCTCTCCGGCACCGGAAAAAAAATTGTTAACAGTCAGATGTCAACACGTCGTTAGTTGCTAGCCGTTAGCTGCCGCTGTTAGCTGTCGTTAGCTGTTAGCCGTTGTTAGCTGTTAGCTGTCGTTGTTAGCCGTTAGCTGCCACTGCTAGTTGTCGTTAGCTGTTAGCCGTTGTTAGCCCCTCGTGGTTAGCCGCTAGTCGTCGTCAGCTAGCGCAGCCAGGACGTGCAGCCGCACGCCCCGAAGAAACAAGCCCACGAGGTAGCAATCGAGTTGCTGGTCGACCCAGCAGGTCGTGCATCGACCCCCTGTTGGATGGAAGGCTGATGCGGGAATGGCGAGCAACGTCCCAGCTCTTCTGCGGGGCGTGCACCGAGCCTCAGTCCGCGTGCCGGTGGCAGCCACGGACGATTCCAAAACATCCCCGGCATTTCGAGAAAGAAACTTGAGTTCCTTTTGCCGTGTTCGGGTCCGTCCCGGAAACTTCTCGAGACTTGTCAGGGTCACCAGTGTAGTGCCGAGATATATGGAGTCAGAGGCGGTGCATCGAAGGTGCAAAAGGGAACTTTAATCACAAGCTGCAAAGGACATGTTGTCGGGTCGCAGCCCGGGTCGACCAGAGACAGAGCCAAGAGGGCACACCTATTTATAGGTAACCCATAACATGTCCGTGTGGGAACAATAACCGCAACTGTAGTTCCAGGTTTGAATTATGACCCAGTGGTTAAATAGGTGGTCACCACAGTATACAAATATATATATCCTATATACACCATCATGTATAATGATGGTGTATGATGTAGAAGGAAGTGTGGTAGATAACAAGTAAATATAGAGTTACATACAGATCCATGTTACAGCAAAAGATGGAATAACTAAGAAGCACGCAGTATAATAATAATTACATGCAACAATTAAATAACTGCTCAGCGTCTCCACCACAATCCCAATCTGCTGTGTCCTGTTTTCCTCCCCTCTGCATCACACCCATCACACATACGAAACACAACGCAGAGTCCCAGGGTGTTAAGAGTATGTTTATTTAAATGTCCTCCTCTTTACTGGCCAACACAGGGAGCATATGCTGGGTGTAGAATTGTTCCAGGAGGAGGAGATTTCCATGCCATGCAGGGTCTTTGGGGATGAGGATGATGATCGCCTCCTTCGTGGTCCACACAACAAAGTAGCAGAGACTCCGGTCTGTGATGTGCAGCTGCCCTTGGACTGGTGCCAGTATGGGTGATATATGACCCACCCTCCTCACGGAGACAGAAGGATGGTAACTGGACTGCCTCCGCGATGGTCATGTTCATGTCACCAAAATCCTTGAATCTACACACAGCAAATAAACTCAAATGACACAACGAGATGTAAAAGGAGATCACACATACAGTATAGTCGATATAAAACTGTCCGCTTCAATCTGAAGAGCAACTCAAACAAAACACGGGAGTGTACCTTGTTCTTGTGAACACTAATGTTATCCACAGCATACACAGAGACCACGAAGTTCTTAAGGAGAAAACTAGTTACTAAAACAAAACACGTTAGTGTACCTTGTTAGCTAATGTTAGCTAGCTGACATTAACGTTACACATTGCACTCATATTACTCACCAACATCTTGTAAAGCCGGTCCCGCTGCTCTTACAGAACCGACTAACTCCCCTTTCGTGTATGTACAGCTCTCAACGTGCCCAGACTTGTAGTGATTTTCACCTCATTTTATACTTTTATTCTCATTCTGAAAGAAACAGGTGAAATGTGCTAACGTGACGGCCGTCTTTGTGATGGTGACGCGTATTGTGCGAGACCAGAGACCTGTAGTTCACTGAGCGGTTTCACACAAAAAGATGTGTAACTTCACAGTTTTACGACATATTTTGGCAGATGGCTGCACAAGTCCATCGGGGGATGCTCCCAAAACACCTACTCACTCAGACCAGACTCGAAGACTGTCTCCTGATAGGCCTGCACAAAAGCCTTCACCCCTTCGGCCTCGTTTACAACCCCCCAGTTGACAGCCATGACTCCGTCCAAGTTGTACCCCCCGAGCACCCTCTTCATGAGGGACGCGCATGGATTGGATGAAAGTCCCGACCGCAGCACAGAACCAAACTTGCTGGCTGTCAACCTGCCCCGCCTGTGTAACTGCCACTTTGTCCGCTGTCCTCCGGTGGCTGTCTGGATGGCAGCTTGCTGGTCTCTGCTCAGTCGCATTGAGGCAAGAATTGCCTCAAGCCCCCGACCCCCTTCACCAGCTCCGGCACGGTGACAATGGCCTGATGTTGAGGACGCGGCTCTGGCTCAGGTGACAAAAGCCATGCCATGCCACACTGTGCGCCCCTCAGTGCAGACCTGAACCAGTCTACATCCTGAGTGGCGATGTCTCTGGCCAGTGGGTTGTATGTCTCCTCTCACTGTTGGTAAAGTTGAGACACCGGCTGGACTACTTTGGAAGTGCCAGGCTTCCTCCACTGGTACTCAACATCTGTGGAGCTGATCTGCCACATGGCACATATTGCCAATGCTGCAGCGTGGCTGCATTTGTACATCCCCCGTGCACAATCACAGACAGCGCTCTGCATCGCGCCATCGTCTCCCATGCAGATCTGTACAAATAAAGAAAGTACCATGTTTGTTAGCATGCTATAATAGATTGAATGAGCAATAATACAAGGATGGTCCGGATCTGGGGGTGGGAGGGGTTATTTTTCCATAGTTTTGTCTGATTGTTGTTATTGTTTGTTTTTTCTGTATTTTTTGTAATGTGTGTTGTACTGGTTGTGATTGTACATTGTATTTTTCTAAATGTGTATGAATACATTTTTGAAAAACATTTGATCAACAATAAAAAAGGATTTGGTCAGGATCTAGACTCAGTGTGTAGTTTATTAATTAATCAATGCTCTCTACATTAGGAAAACACATACCAGTGTACCCGAGGGAGTCACGCACAGCTGTGCCTGGATAACCAAACAAATTGACAAGATAACCAAAACCCTTGAATCTACACACAGCAAATAAACTCAAATGACACAACGAGATGTAAAAGGAGATCACACATACAGTATAGTCGATATAAAACTGGCCGTTTCAATCTGAAGAGCAACTAAAACAAAACACGGGAGTTTACCTTGTTCTTGTGAACACTAATGTTATCCACAGCACACACACGAAGTTCTAAAGGAGAACACTAGTTACTGAAACAAAACACGTTAGTGTACCTTGTTAGCTAATGTTAGCTAGCTGACATTAACGTTACACATTGCACTCATATTACTCACCAACATCTTGTAAAGCCGGTCCCGCTGCTCTTACAGAACCGAATAACTCCCCTTTCGTGTATGTACAGCTCTCAACGTGTCCAGACTTGTAGTCACCTCGTTTTATACTTTTATTCTCATTCTGAAAGAAACAGGTGAAATTTGCTAACGTGACGGCCATCTTTGTGATGGTGACGCGTATTGTGCGAGACCAAGAGACCTGTAGTTCACTCAGCGGTTTCACACAAAAAAATGTGTAACTTCACAGTTTTACGACACATTTTAATTTTTTTGACTTGCAAAATATTCTTTTAAATTGACAAACATCATATGTGTCATTCGTGGCACAATTCAAACGGGATCAAAAGATAACCTTTCTCTCTCCATTGACTTCAATGTATCATTTTACGCTTCCGGGGTCCCATGGAGGCTCCCGGAAAGGGAGGGACTTCGCCTCTCTATTGCGGCTCGCCTCGAAAGTAGACGAGAGTAGCCGATCGCAGCCGGGGGAGGTCTCAAAAAGCTCGCCTGAAGTCGGACAGCTCGGAGACGGCTTCTTCATCTTCTTCTCTCGGTTTTTTGGCGGATTGCAAACAACTTTAAGGTGCAAACCGCCACCTCCGGAGTTGGCTTGACTCGGTTTGCATTTATAAAGAATGCACAAATGTGTTTAATCGTTAATGTCAGATATGTACTAAGTAAATACATTTGTTCCTGCTCAAGATTAGATTACACTTTATTGTTATTGCACATATTACAGGTACTGAGAGAACGAAATGCAGTTTAGCTTCTAACCAGGTGCAACAAGCAGTGAAGTGGAAAGTAATGTACACAATCTACAGAATAACATATAGAATGAATTGAATGATGAATAAACAGTGGGGTATGAATACACTGGATATCAGCCTGTGAGCAGTATGAACAGTGTGTATGAATATGCTAAGATATATAAAGTATGAAAACGGTAAGCAGTATAGTATAAAAATATATAGATATTAATTTCATGATGATAAACATTGTGGAACAATGATGAAAAATGGGAATGGATGTGGCGACGTAAAACTGACACAAAACAACAACAAACTTTTGCCAGCCAATTGGAGAGTTTCATCAGCAGCACGTGGTAAAAACCACCAATGAGCGCTCAGCTCGAGATACCAGCGAGCCGTTTCCCATCAAGCATTTCGCTTCCGCAGCTCGTGGAGAGCAACTGCGCCAACTCGCCTCGCCTCGCTCTCAAGGCTGCGGGCGTCTTTGTCCCGCGAGATTTCAAAGTCTCATGTGGGCGAGCCTCCAGAGCAAGTCGGACAAAATGACTAACCATCATGCAACGCACTAGCAAGACGTTGATCGCAACTGCGCAGGTCTGCGCAGGTCTTGCTTGTCTCAAACAAGCCTACTGTCGTGTCAGGTGGGCGTGTCGTGTACCATCGTGTACCGCCGTGTACTGGCCGCAGCTAGACCCTTCTCTCTCCACGGGCTGCGGAAGCAAAATGCTTGATGGGAAACGACTCGCTGGTATCTCGAGCTGAGCGCTCATTGGTGGTTTTTACCACGTGCTGGTGATGAAACTCTCCAATTGGCTGGCAAAAGTTTGTTGTTGTTTTGTGTCAGTTTTACGTCGCCACTTCCAGAGCCCAAGAGATACTTATCTCTCTAGGGCTCTGGCCACTTCCATTCACATTTTTCATCATTGTTCCACAATGTTTATCATCATGAAATTAATATCCATATATTTTATACTATACTTGCACTGCTTACCGTTGTCATACTTTATATATCTTAGCATATTCATACACACTGTTCATACTGCTCACAGGCTGCTGTGTATATCTAGTGTATTCATACCCCTCACTGTTTATTCATCATTCAATTCATTCTATAGTTTATTCTGTAGATTGTGTACATTACTTTTCACTTCACTGCTTGTTGCACTCCTGGTTAGAAGCTAAACTGCATTTCGTTGTCTCAGTAGCCTACCTGTAATATGTGCAATAACAATACAGTTGAATCTAATCTTGAGCAGGAACAAATGTATTTACTTAGTACATATCTGACATTAACGATTAAACACATGTGTGCATTCTTTATAAATGCAAACCGAGTCAAGCCGACTCCGGAGGTGGCGGTATGCACCTTAAAGTTGTTTGCAATCTGCCAAATAACCAAGAGAAGAAGAAGAAGAAGCCGAAGACGAAGCCGACTCCGGGCTGTCCGACTTCAGGCGAGCTTTTTGAGACCTCCCTCGGCTGCGATCGGCTATTCTCGTCTACTTTCGAGGCGAGCCGCAACGCGTCTCAAACAAGCCTACTGGCTGCGTTTCACTTCTGTTAAATGGATTCCTTGCGTTCCTCACTTGCGTCGTTTCCCTGCGACTAGTCCCTCCCACCAGGGAAGCATGGAGAGACGCAAGAGAGGTTTCTCAATACTCAAATTTCCCCTCCTCGACTCCTATCCTCGACTCCCCTCCTCGAGACTTGGTGCCGCCCACAGGAGATGCGAGCAGAGGACTGAGGAGGGGAACCGAGGAGTGGAAGCAGCAGGCGGTTAGAGAAATGAGAACTCCTCTCCTCTGAGCGGTCATTTTAAAGAGACGTCCATTAATGATGACAGGAGGCACAGCACAGCACATTATACCGCACAGTGCAGTATAATGAGACAATAACAGGCTACAGCTGCGGACATATACACACACATATGTATATAAATATATACAATTTCAGAATCAAACAAGTATGAGAGCACTCTCATAATAACGTAACACAATCAGAGACTGGATATGTCTAATGGGGAATTGAAATTACGGGCCAAAAGTTGTACAAGTATTAAGAGTAAGCATATGACACCAAACCAACTGAGACCCGTCTGTCCGCCGCATCTACGCACTGTACAACACACACCTACACACTGTCACACACCTACACACTGTACCACACACACCTACTGCTCCTAAAACATAATCAGGCTACAGCCGTTGTGTATTTTATTATGTGAAGCACTAAATGGTCTTAGAAAAATATCGACTATTTGTTTGTAGATATCTACTAAACTACAGCAAATAAAGAGAGTAATGTAGGCCTGTTATACTGAGTGATATTGTACACTGCTCTGCTTTCTGCACGGATCCCACAGCTGTACTCACTGTAAACATCGGCGACGCGATGAAAGCAGTTTCTAAAATAATATCCAGAGGATGCATGCAGAGCTGTCATTGGCTGAGATAAGTCCGGCCATGCGTCACGCCTCCACCGTTCCCGGAAATGCATCCGCGGAGGAGCCGTGGAGGAACCATCAGTTGCGGCTTTCACACCAGCGCTTTTCAGTTTCTAGCTCCGAGCGGGAGCTTTTCTGGTTCAGCTCCGGTTTCCCTTTTCAGCTCCCGCTCTGTTCACACCGCCAACTGGCACCCCAGAGCTGCCCCTGCTGCGTCATGACGTCACCGTTTACATCGCTGATTTGCTCCTCAACGGCACCCATTACGGCGCTCACAACAACAACAACAACTGCGTCGGGTCGATGATCATGTTGCTTTTAATCACACGAAGCCAGAATAAATTGAATAACGACTTCTCCAACCTTATGCTTTGCTCCAGAGTGCCGTGGTTCATTGTTTATTAATGTGTTTCTGCAGCATTTACCGACCGCTGCAGTGCTGGCTGCTCTTCCACGGGAGTTTATTCTCCCGTTAGCTCCCGGTTAGCTCACACTGCAGCGGCCGCTCTAAAGTATTCACTGTCCGACTCACACAAGCAGCTGATGCATATCCCCAGTTCCCCTTAGCCTAAGTGAATGTGTGTCAGTCTGAATTGACGCTGTTTGGCATCACAACGCTGTTATGAAAGTTTCTCTGGTATAAAACGGGTGATGTTGGCATAGCAACCGAAGCTAAACTGACTACTTGCATCCGATAGCTGCAATAATACAAAACAACACGTCTGCCTCTCTCCACAATGATCGATAACAGTGAACGGATGGTCAAAGTAAGGTACAAATAAACAGAATCACACGAAGCCTGGTTAGTGTTGCCTGACTTTATAAAGTGTGTTTATAGGCACACTGCTTGTAGGCAGGCATAACAGTCGACCCATGTTCAGGGGAGGTGGGTTTAGTTTCCTGCACGCCTCGACGTAAGAGAGACGTAAGCGACGTCGCCTCTTAGCTCCAAAGCTCTTGCCTCTGGACCGACAATTTTTTGGAGCTGGAAATGAAGCGGATTCCGGAGCTAAGAGCCGGCGCGGCTGCGGTGTGAACAGGAAAACCCGGCGCTTTTCAGGCTCTAGCTCCGAGCCGGAACTGAAAGGCGCTGGTGTGAAAGGGGCAATAGTATCCTCGGTTATAGCTCCTCCAGAGAGCCTCCTCGACGCTCGATGCTCGGTCCTCGGTGTGCATTTAGAGAAATGAGATGTCCTTCAAAATGGCGCGCTGAAATTCATTTCCGGGTCACTACCGGAGGACCGAGGAGTCGAGGAGGAGAAATTTGAGTATTGAGAAGCCTCTAAGGAAACCACGAGAAGCAGGGAAATTAGAGCAATGGGACGTCCTTTCCTCCGGAGCGTCACG
Organism: Pseudochaenichthys georgianus; assembly: GCF_902827115.2. Taxonomy (NCBI): domain Eukaryota; kingdom Metazoa; phylum Chordata; class Actinopteri; order Perciformes; family Channichthyidae; genus Pseudochaenichthys; species Pseudochaenichthys georgianus. The sequence continues at coordinate 35,151,981 of NC_047524.1, read as the reverse complement.
TGAAGCGACGTCCATTTGTGACAGCTGATCGTCTGACGGCAGGCTTGGGCTGAAGTCGAAGGCTGAAGTCGAATTGTCCATTTAGCTTAGGAACCTTCCTAAAGGAGTGAAATGACCCGGAAGTCTCTCAGTGGCAGCCATGATAAGTGCCGTTCGAATTCTCTAGAATGATGAGAATGATAGGAAAGGAGGTTTCAAACTTCCTTTATAACCTCCTTTAGCTTAGGAACCACTGGACCTGCCTAACCGACAGGAGAAGCGAAGATGCTGCCCCACAATGCCTTGCAGCCGCAGCATTTGCCGTCACTCAACAGTCGGCCGTTCACGGAAACAACCGATTATGACCGAGAAATGATATCATGAAAGTTACGGTGCTTATTAAGCATTTTAAAACATAGGTGGTAAGTTGCCAAAGTGCTTTGTTTTGAACGTTGATCAGTATTATAATCAAAAAGAGAAATATGAACGTTAGTTTTTACTGAAATTATCAAATAAAGTCAACATTTCACACAGTGATAGATGTTAAGGACTAACATTTATAATAATACATTTGTATTGATTTTAAGATCTTTAGTTCATACAATCATATGTATTGGGATCATTTGTATTAATGTGGACCGGAGGGAGAGGGTGAAGAGCATAAGTTTAACTTTCCTTTTTTATTTCAATTCCAACTTTGGTCCTGAAGAATATGTTTCTTCGTTGTCACGTTCATAAAGCAAAGCCAGCAGCATCAGAGCACGGTGCAGAGTCTCTACACTGTAAAAAAAAACCCCGTAAAAAAAACGGACAAAGTGCTGGTAATTTGCTGCCAGGACATTGTCCGTTATTCCACGGACACTTCCGTCACACCCTTTAACGGATATTTCTGTAGATTTACAAGACTTTTCTGTACCATATACGGACTAACCGTCAACCTTATAACGGATAGTTCTGTAGATTAACAAGACTTTGTCCCGTAATATTTACTTTCGTCAATCCTAATATCTTTTTTTTTTTTAAATCGTGGGATATAAAAATAAAAATAAAATCCTAAATAAATAACAATTACACTTTCAAGCACACTGATAAAGCACAATATATAGAAATTGAACAAATGTATTTATTTCTTCCATAAAACTCAAACATTACCCGCTCACTGCCCCCAACCTGTAGGAGAACAATGCAATGACAATATCCCCCTCCCAACTTCCCTCCCCCGAACATGGGGGATTTGAACCCAAAGAATCGTGTGGTGGTGGGCAATAATTGTACCCCTCGCTACCTGAGTGCCATACAATTGTTTTTTTTTTTAAAATACATTTCCATATACAATTGTAAAACCCTAACATGATCACGAAGTTCTAAAGGAGAACACTAGTTACTGAAACAAAACACGTTAGTGTACCTTGTTAGCTAATGTTAGCTAGCTGACATTAACGTTACACATTGCACTCATATTACTCAACAACATCTTGTAAAGCCGGTCCCGCTGCTCTTACAGAACCGAATAACTCCCCTTTCGTGTATGTACAGCTCTCAACGTGTCCAGACTTGTAGTCACCTCGTTTTATACTTTTATTCTCATTCTGAAAGAAACAGGTGAAATTTGCTAACGTGACGGCCATCTTTGTGATGGTGACGCGTATTGTGCGAGACCAAGAGACCTGTAGTTCACTCAGCGGTTTCACACAAAAAAATGTGTAACTTCACAGTTTTACGACACATTTTAATTTTTTTGACTTGCAAAATATTCTTTTAAATTGACAAACATCATATGTGTCATTCGTGGCACAATTCAAACGGGATCAAAAGATAACCTTTCTCTCTCCATTGACTTCAATGTATCATTTTACGCTTCCGGGGTCCCATGGAGGCTCCCGGAAAGGGAGGGACTTCGCCTCTCTATTGCGGCTCGCCTCGAAAGTAGACGAGAGTAGCCGATCGCAGCCGGGGGAGGTCTCAAAAAGCTCGCCTGAAGTCGGACAGCTCGGAGACGGCTTCTTCATCTTCTTCTCTCGGTTTTTTGGCGGATTGCAACAACTTTAAGGTGCAAACCGCCACCTCCGGAGTTGGCTTGACTCGGTTTGCATTTATAAAGAATGCACAAATGTGTTTAATCGTTAATGTCAGATATGTACTAAGTAAATACATTTGTTCCTGCTCAAGATTAGATTACACTTTATTGTTATTGCACATATTACAGGTACTGAGAGAACGAAATGCAGTTTAGCTTCTAACCAGGTGCAACAAGCAGTGAAGTGGAAAGTAATGTACACAATCTACAGAATAACATATAGAATGAATTGAATGATGAATAAACAGTGGGGTATGAATACACTGGATATCAGCCTGTGAGCAGTATGAACAGTGTGTATGAATATGCTAAGATATATAAAGTATGAAAACGGTAAGCAGTATAGTAAAAAATATATAGATATTAATTTCATGATGATAAACATTGTGGAACAATGATGAAAAATGGGAATGGATGTGGCGACGTAAAACTGACACAAAACAACAACAAACTTTTGCCAGCCAATTGGAGAGTTTCATCAGCAGCACGTGGTAAAAACCACCAATGAGCGCTCAGCTCGAGATACCAGCGAGCCGTTTCCCATCAAGCATTTCGCTTCCGCAGCTCGTGGAGAGCAACTGCGCCAACTCGCCTCGCCTCGCTCTCAAGGCTGCGGGCGTCTTTGTCCCGCGAGATTTCAAAGTCTCATGTGGGCGAGCCTCCAGAGCAAGTCGGACAAAATGACTAACCATCATGCAACGCACTAGCAAGACGTTGATCGCAACTGCGCAGGTCTGCGCAGGTCTTGCTTGTCTCAAACAAGCCTACTGTCGTGTCAGGTGGGCGTGTCGTGTACCATCGTGTACACCGCCGTGTACTGGCCGCAGCTAGACCCTTCTCTCTCCACGGGCTGCGGAAGCAAAATGCTTGATGGGAAACGACTCGCTGGTATCTCGAGCTGAGCGCTCATTGGTGGTTTTTACCACGTGCTGGTGATGAAACTCTCCAATTGGCTGGCAAAAGTTTGTTGTTGTTTTGTGTCAGTTTTACGTCGCCACTTCCAGAGCCCAAGAGATACTTATCTCTCTAGGGCTCTGGCCACTTCCATTCACATTTTTCATCATGTTCCACAATGTTTATCATCATGAAATTAATATCCATATATTTTATACTATACTTGCACTGCTTACCGTTGTCATACTTTATATCTTAGCATATTCATACACACTGTTCATACTGCTCACAGGCTGCTGTGTATATCTAGTGTATTCATACCCCTCACTGTTTATTCATCATTCAATTCATTCTATAGTTTATTCTGTAGATTGTGTACATTACTTTTCACTTCACTGCTTGTTGCACTCCTGGTTAGAAGCTAAACTGCATTTCGTTGTCTCAGTAGCCTACCTGTAATATGTGCAATAACAATACAGTTGAATCTAATCTTGAGCAGGAACAAATGTATTTACTTAGTACATATCTGACATTAACGATTAAACACATGTGTGCATTCTTTATAAATGCAAACCGAGTCAAGCCGACTCCGGAGGTGGCGGTATGCACCTTAAAGTTGTTTGCAATCTGCCAAATAACCAAGAGAAGAAGAAGAAGAAGCCGAAGACGAAGCCGACTCCGGGCTGTCCGACTTCAGGCGAGCTTTTTGAGACCTCCCTCGGCTGCGATCGGCTATTCTCGTCTACTTTCGAGGCGAGCCGCAACGCGTCTCAAACAAGCCTACTGGCTGCGTTTCACTTCTGTTAAATGGATTCCTTGCGTTCCTCACTTGCGTCGTTTCCCTGCGACTAGTCCCTCCCACCAGGGAAGCATGGAGAGACGCAAGAGAGGTTTCTCAATACTCAAATTTCCCCTCCTCGACTCCTATCCTCGACTCCCCTCCTCGAGACTTGGTGCCGCCCACAGGAGATGCGAGCAGAGGACTGAGGAGGGGAACCGAGGAGTGGAAGCAGCAGGCGGTTAGAGAAATGAGAACTCCTCTCCTCTGAGCGGTCATTTTAAAGAGACGTCCATTAATGATGACAGGAGGCACAGCACAGCACATTATACCGCACAGTGCAGTATAATGAGACAATAACAGGCTACAGCTGCGGACATATACACACACATATGTATATAAATATATAAAATTTCAGAATCAAACAAGTATGAGAGCACTCTCATAATAACGTAACACAATCAGAGACTGGATATGTCTAATGGGGAATTGAAATTACGGGCCAAAAGTTGTACAAGTATTAAGAGTAAGCATATGACACCAAACCAACTGAGACCCGTCTGTCCGCCGCATCTACGCACTGTACAACACACACCTACACACTGTCACACACCTACACACTGTACCACACACACCTACTGCTCCTAAAACATAATCAGGCTACAGCCGTTGTGTATTTTATTATGTGAAGCACTAAATGGTCTTAGAAAAATATCGACTATTTGTTTGTAGATATCTACTAAACTACAGCAAATAAAGAGAGTAATGTAGGCCTGTTATACTGAGTGATATTGTACACTGCTCTGCTTTCTGCACGGATCCCACAGCTGTACTCACTGTAAACATCGGCGACGCGATGAAAGCAGTTTCAAAATAATATCCAGAGGATGCATGCAGAGCTGTCATTGGCTGAGATAAGTCCGGCCATGCGTCACGCCTCCACCGTTCCCGGAAATGCATCCGCGGAGGAGCCGTGGAGGAACCATCAGTTGCGGCTTTCACACCAGCGCTTTTCAGTTTCTAGCTCCGAGCGGGAGCTTTTCTGGTTCAGCTCCGGTTTCCCTTTTCAGCTCCCGCTCTGTTCACACCGCCAACTGGCACCCCAGAGCTGCCCCTGCTGCGTCATGACGTCACCGTTTACATCGCTGATTTGCTCCTCAACGGCACCCATTACGGCGCTCACAACAACAACAACAACTGCGTCGGTCGATGATCATGTTGCTTTTAATCACACGAAGCCAGAATAAATTGAATAACGACTTCTCCAACCTTATGCTTTGCTCCAGAGTGCCGTGGTTCATTGTTTATTAATGTGTTTCTGCAGCATTTACCGACCGCTGCAGTGCTGGCTGCTCTTCCACGGGAGTTTATTCTCCCGTTAGCTCCCGGTTAGCTCACACTGCAGCGGCCGCTCTAAAGTATTCACTGTCCGACTCACACAAGCAGCTGATGCATATCCCCAGTTCCCCTTAGCCTAAGTGAATGTGTGTCAGTCTGAATTGACGCTGTTTGGCATCACAACGCTGTTATGAAAGTTTCTCTGGTATAAAACGGGTGATGTTGGCATAGCAACCCGAAGCTAAACTGACTACTTGCATCCGATAGCTGCAATAATACAAACAACACGTCTGCCTCTCTCCACAATGATCGATAACAGTGAACGGATGGTCAAAGTAAGGTACAAATAAAACAGAATCACACGAAGCCTGGTTAGTGTTGCCTGACTTTATAAAGTGTGTTTATAGGCACACTGCTTGTAGGCAGGCATAACAGTCGACCCATGTTCAGGGGAGGTGGGTTTAGTTTCCTGCACGCCTCGACGTAAGAGAGACGTAAGCGACGTCGCCTCTTAGCTCCAAAGCTCTTGCCTCTGGACCGACAATTTTTTGGAGCTGGAAATGAAGCGGATTCCGGAGCTAAGAGCCGGCGCGGCTGCGGTGTGAACAGGAAAACCCGGCGCTTTTCAGGCTCTAGCTCCGAGCCGGAACTGAAAGGCGCTGGTGTGAAAGGGGCAATAGTATCCTCGGTTATAGCTCCTCCAGAGAGCCTCCTCGACGCTCGATGCTCGGTCCTCGGTGTGCATTTAGAGAAATGAGATGTCCTTCAAAATGGCGCGCTGAAATTCATTTCCGGGTCACTACCGGAGGACCGAGGAGTCGAGGAGGAGAAATTTGAGTATTGAGAAGCCTCTAAGGAAACCACGAGAAGCAGGGAAATTAGAGCAATGGGACGTCCTTTCCTCCGGAGCGTCACGTGAAGCGACGTCCATTTGTGACAGGCTGATCGTCTGACGGCAGGCTTGGGCTGAAGTCGAAGGCTGAAGTCGAATTGTCCATTTAGCTTAGGAACCTTCCTAAAGGAGTGAAATGACCCGGAAGTCTCTCAGTGGCAGCCATGATAAGTGCCGTTCGAATTCTCTAGAATGATGAGAATGATAGGAAAGGAGGTTTCAAACTTCCTTTATAACCTCCTTTAGCTTAGGAACCACTGGACCTGCCTAACCGACAGGAGAAGCGAAGATGCTGCCCCACAATGCCTTGCAGCCGCAGCATTTGCCGTCACTCAACAGTCGGCCGTTCACGGAAACAACCGATTATGACCGAGAAATGATATCATGAAAGTTACGGTGCTTATTAAGCATTTTAAAACATAGGTGGTAAGTTGCCAAAGTGCTTTGTTTTGAACGTTGATCAGTATTATAATCAAAAAGAGAAATATGAACGTTAGTTTTTACTGAAATTATCAAATAAAGTCAACATTTCACACAGTGATAGATGTTAAGGACTAACATTTATAATAAATACATTTGTATTGATTTTAAGATCTTTAGTTCATACAATCATATGTATTGGGATCATTTGTATTAATGTGGACCGGAGGGAGAGGGTGAAGAGCATAAGTTTAACTTTCCTTTTTTATTTCAATTCCAACTTTGGTCCTGAAGAATATGTTTCTCTGTTGTCCACGTTCATAAAGCAAAGCAGCAGCATCAGAGCACGGTGCAGAGTCTCTACACTGTAAAAAAAAACCCCGTAAAAAAAACGGACAAAGTGCTGGTAATTTGCTGCCAGGACATTGTCCGTTATTCCACGGACACTTCCGTCAACCCTTTAACGGATATTTCTGTAGATTTACAAGACTTTTTCTGTACCATATACGGACTAACCGTCAACCTTATAACGGATAGTTCTGTAGATTAACAAGACTTTGTCCGTAATATTTACTTCCGTCAATCCTAATATCTTTTTTTTTTTTAAATCGTGGGATTAAAAATAAAAATAAAATCCTAAATAAATAACAATTACACTTTCAAGCACACTGAATAAAGCACAATATATAGAAATTGAACAAAATGTATTTATTTCTTTCCATAAAACTCAACATTCCCCGCTGCCCCAACCTGTAGGAGAACATGCAATGACAAATATCCCCCTCCCAACTTCCCTCCCCCCGAACATGGGGGATTTGAACCCAAAGAATCTGTGGTGGTGGGCAATAATTGTACCCCTCGCTACCTGAGTGCCATACAAATGTTTTTTTTTTTAAAAATACATTTCCATACAATTGTAAAACCCTAACATGATCATACATTCAAGTATGTAAAATAACAGCAACAATAACCTTTTTCTTAACACCATGATGTTAGAGGTCGGGCTGTGTGTACATGTGTGCCTCAAGATCAAATTAGTAGTTATAAAGCACTTATATACTAATAAAGGACTGGCTTATCTATAGCCAGTTGAGTAGCACTTGAAATGTTTGGCTCTATGAAACCTGATGTACTTATATGATTCTGTTTTCTTCAAGGTTGTGTTTTCCTGGTCGAATGTACTTATTGTAAGTCGCTTTGGATAAAAGCGTCAGCTAAATGCAATGTAATGTAATGTAATAAATTCCTCCCACTGTTTGCCACTGCTGTTGCACCCTACTGGCTCACCTGTCAGTGAGGAAGGAGGAGCCTTCATGCAGTGACGACAAAAAAGAAAAGAAAAGTAAACAGTTTTTTGTGTGTGTTGGGATGTTCAGTCCAAAAGTCCAGTCCAAAAAGTTCTGTTTTGAGCTTTGAGGAATGCTCACATGTGCCAGTCAAATTCCTTCAGCTCAGTCACGAGCTTCGACAGTTTTGGAGGAATGTGGTGCCGTTTCTTCCCCTTCATCTCAGCCTTGGACCCTCGGTCAGGATTCATTCCAAAGAAAACTCTAAGGAAACAGAAATATGTTTAGCTACACATGCAACTAAATGAATGAAACTGAACTAAAGAGTAACATGCCGACAAAGCTCAGATACTACTTGTCGTGTGGCTCTACAGGAGTGGAGCCGTCTAAAATAGCATACATTTGTTTTCTCCACCATGCCCGTGTGTGTGTCCATCTACAGCTAATGTTGCAAAAATACTACTATTACAATAACACTTTGCTCCTGTAAGCTGAGCAACTCAGACAACGTGCTGTTAAAGTCTGCTCATCACCAACATACTATACTGGAAATGTCAGCATAACCCATGCACCTGTGACTTGTGTGGATATACTGTACGTGCACTGAACGATCTCAGGGCACCGTTAACTCAGTGCATGAGTAGCACAGCTAGTAGTAGTCGCTAGTAGTCACGAGTGCTGAAAGAAGTTGTGACTATTGATAACAAAGTTTTAATCTGAAATGTATGTCTAAAATGTATTAATTATCCGTTTGTGTGTCTGTGTGTGTATATGTCTGTGCGTACTGTATATGTGTGTGCATGTGTCTGTCTATGTGTGTATGTCTATGTATGTCTATGTATATGTGTGTGTGTGCCTATGTATGTATGTATGTATGTGTGTG